>NC_133103.1:30202625-30321249 GCF_022965805.1 Primulina eburnea | reverse complement strand
TCCAGTGGGCGACCATGTTTTGTGAAGGTGTCACCTATGAAAGGTGTCATGCGATTTGGAAAGAAAGGGAAACTCAGTCCGAGATTCATTGAAACCGTTGAGATCCTCGACAGAGTTGGGACGCTAGCTTATCGTGTTGCTCTTCCGTCGAATCTGGCCGGAGTACACAATGTGTTCCACGTCTCCATGCTGAGGAAGTATATGGAAAATCCTTCGCATGTGCTGAATTTCGAGCCGTTGCAGCTTACTCCGAACTTATCTTATGAGGAGAGACCAGTACAGATCCTAGAAAGACAGGAGAAGAAGCTTCGGAACAAGCTGGTTAGGCGAGTCAAAGTCAAATGACTTAACCATTCTGAGGAGGAAGCTACGTGGGAGTCTGAGCCGGAGATGAGAGATCGATACCTCGAGTTATTCGGTGAGTTCTAATTTCGAGGACAAAATTTCTTTTAAGGGGGGGAGGATTGTAGAACCCGTAAATCAGTCTACGTATAAGTCATGCATAATTCTAGATTTTTAAAATTAAATTGACTTCATTGCATGATTATTTTAATGCTTTTCTTTGAAGTTAATTATTTTATTATTTCATGCAGTAGTTTGATTTTTCAGTTATTTCAGTGAGGCCGGACTGGAGTTGGAGTTTTGAGATAAAATTTGAGATTCAGAAAATATTTCCAGAATTTAATTTAGCTAGCAAGTAAGTTCATTTAAGTTAATAAGAAGGTTTGAGGATTTATTTAGTTACTTGAGGTGATTAGGAAATTAATTCAATTAAGTTCCTATTATTAATGGTTTTATTCACAAAATTATTTAAGGGATTAGTGAGGCTTTTAAGAGTTATTAATTTAGTAAATAAACAACACTTCCCATTCATTTTTATTAATAAATTTCGGCCCCTAGTTGATAGTGTATTGCCTTGCCAACTCATCACCCTTTTTGACCCTTTCTTTGCATGTAATTAGTAGGATAATTCTATGATTTTTGGGAGCACCATTTAATTAATTATTAGAGCTTATCCTAACCCATTCCTAGCCTTGAAGAAATCGGCCACCCCATTCTAGAATCATCCAACAAGCCATTTGCTATCAACCAAATTCAAAATTTAAAAAGGGGGAGGCTTGATCTTGATTTCTCCCATATATTTTGCACCCACTCCCCTCACTCTCCTAACCATTTTCCCCTCTCCCTAATCTCGAAAATCAGAGCACTTTTCAGAGTAAAAAATCGTGAGTTCTTAGCTAGAGAGAAAGGAAAAGAAATCGAGTAGAAGGAAAGAAAGTGTTCCACTCCTCCGCGCCGCGTCGTCGTCGTTTCGTTCGTTTTCTTTCAAAACGAACCCAGGCATGTCTAGATTTCTTTCAAACCTCAATCAAGTCCTACTATTATTTTAAACATCACTTTTACATGATTTTTATTCAAGAAAACCGAAATTTTCATCAAGCATTTTCGAAATGCATGTGCAGAATTGTTTTGACTTTCATGATGCACTTCACGGTTTTCTCTTGTTTCAGTGCTACAGGTTATGGATCGACTCCAGGCTCCCAAGGCTGATCCTAGACATGTAATAGGATGCATTAGGACCATGTTTGTCCATTCGTTCAGTCCCATACACGCTGGAAAACACGAAAATGACAGCAACTCCATTTGTGTCCATTTGTGTTTTTCGAAAATGCAGTTTTGTTGTCCAAGGGAATGGATCTGATCATGGCTGCCCTAGGGGCCTATAGCCATGGTTAGATCACTTCCCTAGCATTTCTAAGACGTGACTAAGTCGTCCTTTTGGTGGCTTGGTCTATGGTTGCTCGGTTTTCAATTAAAACATCAAGAACAGCCCCTACACCCTTCGGCCCCTTCATTATACAGCATGTATTGATTCGATTTTTGGGAGTGGTGTGGATCTTGGTTGGCCTATGGCCCTTAGCCACGGTTCATACCATACCCAAGATGTCTAGATTGTGCCATGGTCAACCAAATGGCCACTGGAACGAGCCGAGACAGCAAGCGAAGCACAACACCACACACGCACGCATGAGGGCCCTCGGTAAGAGTTTTCGGTTGGTTGCTGGAATGGTGAGGATTGTGGCTGGCCTAGGGCCCTTAGCCATGGTTCAAATCATTCCTTGGGATGTTGGTAAGAGTCTCTGGTCGGTGGTTCACGCCCCAATGGCCGGTAGTCTCGAAAACAACACAAGACATGCAATTGCGCAGCTGCTGGAATTTGACAGCAACTTGCTGTGATGGTTCGGAGGCTCGTTCGAGTTCTTGGTCGGCTTTTAGCCTATGGCCTTGGACTGGACAGTGCCTCATCAAGTTAGGAAGGTCGTGTTTTTGACCGTTTGTGATTCGGATCATTTTTGAGGTCATACGAGAATTTACGGTGCGATGTGCCAAATTGACTCTCGAAAGAGCGTTTCTTGTTTTGGCCTCCATTTCACCTAGATTTCGACCCTCGTCATTTTAGGAGCATTATTTCATAATTTTAAGCGTATTTTAATCATGACTATACGTCGGTTCAGTGTTGGTTCGGAGTCATGATTAAATACGAAGTCGTTAGACGTAATTGTCGCATTTTCAAACTTAATTGCATAATTTGGTCAAGTAAAAACTATTGTATATTTTTCATGGTATATTTAGGTTGCAGCGAGCCTGGGAGCGATCCAATCCAGTTGGTAAAATATACAGGATATTTTCATTATGCCATTTAATTATATTACGTGCATGAAAATAGAAAATACTTATTTTTGAGATTTATGCGATATTGCTTGTGGTCAATTCACTATTATGGGAGCATTATTTTACACGGTCGTCAGTGACCGGTCAGTTCAGTTTGGTACCACCCGGTCGCCAGTGACCGGTCAGTTCAGTTCAGTTTGATACTCCTCGGTAGCCAGTTACCGATCAGTTCAGTTTAGTGCAGGGGCCACAGGCGTAGACTATAATCTCAACAGAAAATTATTATCAGTCATTTCAGTACAGGGCTCCAAGGAGCAAACATTTTTACTATGATATTTAATTCAGTCATGCACGTATTATAAATGCTCAGTACAAGTTATTTTCAGCATGCCTCGTGATCTGATATTTTTATCCATGCAAATTATATTTTTCTCGTTACCTACGATATATGCATGCTGAGTCTTTAGGCTCACTAGACTTGATTGTTGTAGGTACCGATGAGGTCAGGGCCGAGGTCGGGGACCAGTGAGCCAGCTTGGGTCGGCAGTAGTGGCACCCGAGGACCTCAGTTCAGCATTTATTATTTTATTCCGCAAACAAGTTTTATCAGTTGTTGGATATTCTTAAATTGTTATTTCGTAAACAAATATTTTCTTCCGCTGTCATCTTGGATATCAAACTTTGTTTATCGGTTTAATTATGAACGAGGCATTTTAATTATTTAAAAAGAAAAATTTTAATTTTTCCGCAAATTTTTAAAGTAAGGAATTTTATGCCTTCACAATCATCATATGACTACCCATCCGCATGTTTGGACATCTCCATGCCCTTACCAAAAAACGCAGTACACAACATCACAGATGCTAGTCTCGAGCTCAAGCGACCTTTATCTATGTTTTAGGCGGCTGAATCGACTAGGAACGAATTTAGAATATGCAGTGTTTACAAATGAGTTTCAATATCGAATTACGATTCATTTGTATTAAAGCATAATCAAGGACTTTATTTATGCTGTTTGCATGGGTATACAGATAAAGTATAACAAGACCATATGAAGTTAAATTATATTAAAATAAATATTGTTTATTTCACTTGAGTCGATCAATTTCGTAGCCAACCGTTAGCTTGCAAGGGCATCTACTCTAACAAATCACACAACTCGAAATTCAAAAGAAAGAGGTAGCATCTTATTTATACATAAAAAATATGTCGTGTCTTGTATATAACTCTTAGTTGACCTTTTTTCTTTTTCATGTTGTATATTTTATTCAAGTTTATCATACAAGAAAACGTGGTAACTAGTGGAAAATGTCAAAAAAAATTATTGTAATATAAACTCAATTTGCATATATTTTGTCGAAATAATGCTTGTGCAGATTGTCAAAGCAAACAAAGTACATCAAGAAACCAAATAGATGAAGCTTCAAATCAAAAATACATTGAATTACATAGAAAGACATGAAATTTTAGTTTTTTAGTTCCGATGATTACATTTTGATATAACTTGTTATAATACTTACTTCATCCTTTATTTATCCATATAAAAACATACATGTTTGACTTCTAGGATCACATTCAACAATAACCCGCATGTTGAAAATGATTTTATGGACGAAGAACCTGATCATGATAACCTATACGAAAAATGCAATAACTCATTTCAATTTATTTATTCAATCATTTATTTCTCCTTTTTTCATCTAGATGTAGATAGCGAAAGTGAATCTCTTGACGCTGAGAAGAAAACTAGAGACTCGGAGCCCTACATTTATGAAACAAATTTGGGGTAGACCTAGCACGTTGCCACGTATTAAGATTAGATGTGATGATATGGGACGTCCTATTGGATCAAGAAGAAATAGATTTACTGATTTTTTGGGTACTTTGGCAAGAAATGGTAAATTTTGTCCGATTGACGTGGAAGATTAGCATAAAATGTTCTGGATAGTAAGAAAAAAATGATAGATGTTATAAAGGTAATTGAAATATTATTGAATAATTTTATTATCAAATAACTTTTTACTACGAGGTTATGTTTGGTTGGAGGATAAAATTATGAAATTATTAAGAGAGAAATGATAAAAAGAATTATTGAAGTAGATAATGATAAAATAATATTATGTTTGGTATAATTGTTAAGAATGAGATAATTAATAATCTTTTGATGAATTGACAAAATTGCCCTTACACTTTTGCGGCGGTGGTGGTCGGCCGGCGGTGTGATTGCCGGCGGTGAGGCGTTCGGCAGCCGGCAGGAGGAGGGGGTGGTCGGATGCGGCGGCGGCGGCTTTTGGCTGTCAATCGACGGTCGTGGGGGCGTTCGGCGGCGGTGGTCGGGCGGCGACGGGGGTGATCGATGGACGGTCAGTGGAGGGAAGTGGTGGTGAGTTTGGATTTAGGAGAAGGGTAAAATTGAAAAAAATACGATGGATTAAAAGTAGGATAAATAATCCTAAGGGGTGAAGAGTGATTATTTTATCCCAGTTAATATAACCTAATCATTTATATGAGGGATTGACTTGGTTAAATAAAAATCCTACCAAACATGGGATTGGGTGGGTTAAAAATTCATAAACCCATCTTATCCTCCCAACCAAACGCAGGGTGAGGGTAAATTTTCTAAATGCCTTTGTAGGAAAAGTACGACCTTCCTAGTTCCTGGAACAGAAAGTTGGACGCTACTTTCAATAGCAAAAAATGGAGAAACTGGAAGTCAGAACTAAAAATGAAGTATTGTGATCCTGAGTTCACATTGCAAGTTCTTCTGCAAGAAAGAGATAAAAGAGCTTTTGTAGAAAAATAAGTAAAACTAGTTGCTCAGTGGAACTCAGAGAAAGCAAAGGTATACAATATTTTATATGTTTAGAAAAATGTTCTTGTAGACTTATGTCTTGTGTACCAAGTTGAATTTAATGTATCAGGAGAGAAGTGAAAAAAATAAGATTGCTCGGAATCAAAAGATAATGAATCAGACAACTAGAAGAAAATTTTTCGCTCAAGAGCAACAAAAATTGGTAATTTATCTTATTAATCTTATAATTCTACATGCATTAGAATCTACAAACTTTAACCAATTACATATTAGAAAAAAGAAAAGGACGACCTCCATCACGAGTTGGATTATTTCATGCCTGTTTCACTCATGCTAATGGAAGTCCCTCGGGCAACATTGTGGCAGAAAAATTGGTAAGTTTTTTTATAAACTTCAACTAGATTACTTTCAAAGATATTAGTTTTCATAATCACTATGAATAAATTATGGATTTTGATTTTTAGTGAAGGATGCAATGAAAGAAGTAGAAAATCAACTTCCTGAAAATGAGGATGATCAAATTGGTCAAAATGACATATTTGCTCAAATCATTGGACCATATAGATATATACAGACATGTATAGTATTTAGAGTCCATTACCTTTCGCAGTTATAATTTAAAAAGAAAAATTTTTAGACCCTGTTTTATCTTAATTGATAATTAAATCCCAAAAAGATGAGTAAGAAGATGATTAGCGTCCGGGTCCCCACATTCTGACATCAATCTGTGTCATTTGGTTCTGTTTGTACATCATCTTGTACAAACTAATAGATATAGATTGAACAATCTGTCAATCATAATCATATTATATCACAATCTGAAAAATATCGGGATAATCTTATTACGAAATTCATCGAAATATACTCCCCATGTCGAATCAGAAATATACTAAGTCTGTAATAACTCTTCTGATTTCTCTCTTTCTGTCTTCTCTGTTAGCGATTCAGACATATCAGTACAATTTCTGCCAACATTTCTGTACAAATTCTGTTATAACTGATTTAATCTATCTATATCATACCTGTCTGTTCGAATCTCATACATTCTCAGTCAGCAAAATGAACACTTAATCCACTACAATGCATTTCTGACACTGTTTGTAATTTCAGATTCAAACTATTCGGTATAAACAAATCAGTTAATAATAAAATTTAAAGAAAAATACCTACCTGGTATTCGGCTCTGATTATAAATATCGATTCTGTTATACAATTCTGAAACACTCTGAAACATTCTGATCTCATTTCTGAACTGCTGTAATTCTTTAAATTAACTCTGATACATTTGAACTGTATATAATCTCAACGGTTCACAACAATCTGTATCATATACAGTTTCAAAACCCAGTAATATCAAATCAGAAACGAAATATCAATATCCTATACAAATCTAGTGAGTTCAATGAACTCATAAAACATGGATTTCTGGTAAACATCTTCATATCATTCTGATCAACTGGTATATCTCATCTGCAAATAACATATGCTCCCCAAAACAATATAAGATATCTCAAATACTGATTTAGAGCAATAATTCTCAAGCAGTTCAAAACACAATTATATCAGATAATCTGTCAACTCCTATAATATCAATCTCTGACAACTCTGACATTTCTGACTTTCTGATCTTTCTGATATCGGTATCTGATCAGTCACTGATCACAATATCCACTGTCTCAAAATCAATCAGTATACTAACATCAAATATCATCTATTCTGAATACAATCTTCAATTATTCTATTCAGTCAATCAGATACTGCAAATATATCAAAATTTCATAGATATAATGAGCATAGAATTCATCAGAATATCTCTGAATATACTGACACGTGCCAAATAGTATCACAAATCAGATGTACTCGTGGTCGGTACTCTTCTACTGATCTTTCAATTTATTCAGTATCATTCTGTACTGAATCTAACATACAATCAATGTCTGATCTCAATTCAATTTTGAACTCTATCTTTCTGTTATAAAGCAATCTGAAATCTTATCTGGCAATATCAGCCAACTCGTACAATACTGGCAGATCTGCCAATATTAGGCTCGATTTCAGTATATCTACTGAATACATAAGGATACCATCTGTTCCTTTCTGTATCAATCGAGTCATAAACAACACAGATATCAAAGAAATTCGAAATCTAGAATCCTTACTGTGAATCTCTACTCATCAGCCATATCTGGTCTGAATCTTATCATTAAATTCTACAATATGTCTGTACTTGTTCAGCATATGCATATCAATAATGCGTTCAAATCAGAAAACACAAGTACATCATAATCTATCTCTATTTCATTCTCATCTTACTGCAGTATACAATATATACAGAAATCTCTGATATCAACATTTCCTCAACAAGCTAGGAAATCAATACTACAGTACAACTAGACCCAACAGATACAGCATATCTCCATGCTACTCCATCAAATATAATCATATGAAATGCATTAGTATATATCAATACATATGCATCATAATCATAAAGAATAGTACCTGTTGTGGATTCTGGGTCTGTTTCTCAATTGAACGTTGTTCCCTACAATCTTCAGGAACGCTTCTGGGGATAGACTTTAGCAAAGTGTCCCGGCTGTCCACAAATATTACATCTACCAGTCACTCCCTGGCATTGTTCGGTGGAATGTCTTCCTCCGCAACTTCTGCAATACACTCCAGTATAACTTGGACCAGAAACACTAGAGCTAGATGAATCGCTTCCTAGCTTCTTAAATGGCTTCTTTCGAGCTTTCAGCAAATCTTGCTTCCCACTCGTACTGCCGTGATCATATCGAAGAGGGGATTGCTGTGTCTGAAGTGGCTTCACACACAACCTTGTCAATTGTCTAATCAGACTCGCCTCAGCTCTCTTCGCTCTACTCAGGATGTCAGCAAAATGGTAAGGTCGCCGCAAATTCATCAATGCAACTACCTCTGAATTTAATCCTCTGATGAACTGATTCACTACAGCTTCATCATTCCCAGCTAAATGGGGAACAAAACGCAATAAAGTAGAGAATTTCGCAGAATATTCATCAATATTCAATTGGCCTTGTCTCAAATTCTCAAATTCTGCTCTTTTGTCCTCCCGGTATGAAACTGGGAAAAATCTTTGATAGAATTCAACTTTGAAGACTTCCCATGTGATCACAATACCACGTTGTGCTAATACTCCGTTAATTGTAATCCACCAACTTCTGGCAACCTCTCGTAACTGGTGGAATAGCAGTTTAACTTTCTGTTCATCTGTACAATCAAGGAAATCAAACAATATTTCTAAGTCATCCAACCAGTTCTGACAGTCTTCAGATGTCTCGATACCACTCAAAATCGGCGGCTGGAATAACTGCAATTCTACCAACTTTACTTCTATCTGGGTTTCTGATGCATCTATCTGTTCAGAAAAAGTACTACCCCTTTCTGGAATTCTCCGAGGCGGTATATCTGAATATCAAACAAATGAGTGCACAATCTATACAATCTGTCTCAGCCCTCCTCTGATCATATACCTCTGATTCAGACTCGGTTCTGATCCAGGCTTAGGAAGTACATGCTGCAATCAACTCAGATAACAAGCAACATGTAATAGGGAAAGCAATAAATCATGCTAGCACACACAATGTAAATCAACATTGAAATAAATCTCATGCTAGCAATCACATGCAAGGAAGAAAATTCAATCTACCCCGCTCATTTCCTTCTATCTCAATCTAAAGATTCTATCAATTATGACTATCTCAATCTAAAGAATCTATCACTCTGATAATCTAAGTCTAAAGGAACTATCGGCTCTGATACCACCTGTTGTGGGGACCCGGACGCTAATCTTTTCTTAATCATCTTTTGGGATTTAATTATCAGTTATCAGTTCTGATAAACAGGGTCTAAAAATTTTTCTTTTTAAAATATAAATGCGGAAGGTAATGGAATCTAAATAATATACATGTCTGTATAACAACTACAATTCATTAGAAAAGTAAAATACTGTACAACCTAAGTCTAAGGTTCAGTGACTAAATTCAAGTCATAAACCAAATCTGCTACAAGTCCGGAATCACCACGCTAAACTCGTCTTCTCTCGTCGTCTTCTCGACCCTGATCCTGTCCCACCTATTGTCATGCACACATACAAAACAAGACAACAGCCGGATCACTCCGGTGAGAATAAATCCCAGTATAAAACATGGTAAACATGCATATACACATAATAATTCATGAAACATGCTGTCATGCATAAAAGCAATAACAATAGTAATAGAGTTCATGATCTATGAAATCTAATCTAACTGAACATGCAACTCAAATCAGATAAGCATGCATATACAATCTAAATCATAAACATATGCTATCATGACTGAAAGCAATAATAATGGGTTTCATAGTCTATGAAACCACATCTATAAACACATGCAGTTCTAGTCAAATCATGTCTAGACTCGACTCAACTATAACTCTAGGGATCCCGGTGTGAATAAGACGTCAATGGCTGTCACCTACTCTCCCAATCGAGGTCACTGTACGTCTTATTCCTAGACTTCGGTCTGAGCTGTATCAACGGCTGGCAAAAGGAGTAATGGCTACTCCTAAGTTGAGATACACCGAACGTCTAGAAGTCTGACAATGGCTGTCAAGACTTTCCTATCTTAAATGCAATGAATAACAATCTGTAAACAAAGCATAATCAGGTAATAGTATAAACAATAATCTAGTATGTGATTTTATTGGGAAACTCAAATTAATCTAATTTGAGTTATGCTTCCCGAATATCACATGAATTATACCTTTGTCGTCCCGATCTGACGAAGACGATGACCGGTATCCAACTCTGTCCATATCCAATCTGAAATGACAATATCGAATACTCTGAATCAGTGAATAACTCACTACACAATATGTTCTGATCAATACTCAAATCAGTACATAATCTGATCAATGTCTGAACAAGATACAATCTGAGTCATATCAATAATATCACAATCTAATCAAAATCATATCTGAATCTGATCAATATAACTCAACTGATGTTTCAACGGTATAATAATACAATCTTGTAACCCTGTCAGTTCAAACATCACAGATATAATACCAGAATTCATAGAACTAATCATCTTTCTATTCTTAAATCAAGAACAATACAATTCTAGTGTTTAATCTCAGTCAATATCTTCTGAAATTCATAACAATTGTATAAACAGTTTGTTTCTCAATCTGACTTCGATTATACAATGTCTACGGTAGTAGAAACACCATATCTGAATCATATTTAGTTCTGACAACATCATATTTCCAAAACATCGCAAAACGTAACGAAACTTACGTCCTTGTGTAGCTCGTGTCGAGAGGAACACGCTGCTGCGTTCGGATCAGAATTCTGATACACGGATTTCTCACAAAAGGCGTAAGGATATTCTCTCCAAAGCTTCGCCCTTTTTTCCTGAATTTTTGTGAGGGAATTACGTGCAAGTCTTATATATATACTGCATGCAACCATATAAAACGTGGCCTACTTCTTGGCGCTGCACGTCAGACCGCGGGTGCGGTCACGCCAGCACCGCGGGTGCGCTCAAGCGGTGATCCATATCCAAAATGTTCGAAGCAACGACCGCGGGTGCGGTGTTATCCTTACCGTGGGTGCTGTGTCTGTACCGCGGGTGCGCTCTTGCTAGCACCGCGGGTGCGGTCGTGCCAACTTCTAACTTCTAGTTTTCCGATCATGCAACACCTGGTTTCTCAAGTCTT
Source organism: Primulina eburnea (assembly GCF_022965805.1). Lineage (NCBI taxonomy): Eukaryota > Viridiplantae > Streptophyta > Magnoliopsida > Lamiales > Gesneriaceae > Primulina > Primulina eburnea. The sequence goes on along the minus strand of NC_133103.1, from coordinate 30,310,025 downwards.
TTCTTCCCTCATTGCATGTCATACATTCTCATATCTTCTGAGTCTCACGTTAACGAAGATTAATAATCTTAGTTTATCAATTCTATAATTCTCGGGCATTACATTTGAACAGGGAGACCGAGTATTTTTAAAGATTTCACCTTTCAGAGGCGTTGTCAGATTTGGCAAGCGTGGAAAGTTGTCTCCTAGATACGTCGGTCCATATGAGATCCTTGAGAAGATTGGCGATCGAGCTTACAGACTTGCTCTTCCTCCTTCTTTGTCGGGGATACATGATGTATTTCATGTATCAATTATGCGTAGATATATGCCAGATAATTCTCATGTCATTCAGCCTGACGAAGCCGAATTAGATCAGACTCTGAGCTATGTGGAAAGACCGATACAAATTCTTGATCGGAAGGAGAAACAGCTTAGAACCAAGACCATTCCGCTTGTGAAGGTTCAGTGGATTCGTCATGGTATTGAGGAGGCAACTTGGGAGACAGAGTGTGATATGAGACAGAAACATCCCGAGCTATTCATATGATGTAAGTCTTCCTTTCAGTTTTGATTATACTGTTTCGTACCTATTTGCATGATTATTTACTTACGAGTTCGAGGACGAACTCCTGTGTAAGAGGGGGAGAAATGTAAGGCTCGAGAATTATCAGTTGTCATTGATGTTAGATGAGAAGAGGTGAGAATGAATGACATAAAAATGAGAATTTTTAAAGAATGGCCGAAGCCATACCGCACCTGCGCCTCGGACAAGACCGCACCCGCGGTGTATTATTCAGAATTATGAAGTTTGGCCGTAGCATCACCGCACCCGCGGTCTTGCAGAGACCGCACCCGCGGTCGATGATTTCTGGAAAATAAATGCTGCCGAAACATGAGCGCACCCGCGCTAAGAAACCTACCCCACCCGCGGTGCTGCATGCGAGAATGCCACCTTTGTTTCTTGTCTTGACACTTGGCATGGTATATATACTTTGAAATGACACCTCATTGTCTTCATCTGATCAGCAAGGGAGAACCGAGAGAATCACTCCAAATTCTCCAAGTTTGTCATAGCTTCAAGTTATGCTTTTTCAAGATTTAGCCATCCATTTTTAGATCCGACTTCGGTTTCGAACTTCTCATCATTTGCTACTCAAGGATGTAAGTATTGTTCACTTTTAGCATGATTTGAAATATATGTGGTGGAGAAGTGTGATGTTGTTGAAGATATTGTGTTCTTGATATGTCGAGCATCGTAGAAACGTAAAAAGATTGATTTTTAGACACAGTATGCTGTTGTTGCGATTTTCCAGCATGTTATTAAGTTGAGATGGGATATTTTCAGTGTGATAGTGTATTGTGAAGAGATTATGAGCTGTGAACATTGATTGTGATGTTATTGAGTTATCGGTATTGAGAAATCACGCCGTTACATCGTTGAATTGTATTGAAATCAATTACAGATTCGTACATTGAGTTGATTGAGATGTATATTTATAGAATGTGTCTACACATTGCCATTTCAGATTGGTATTGGCTACATTGAATTCAAGAATTCGTCTACGACCGATTATTCGACAGGAAAGGTATAATTCATGTGGTCACGGGATTGCACAACTCGATTCAGATTTGATACGAGTTTCCCTAAATCACATACTAGATTGTTATTACACTTGATTATGTAATGTCTTGTTTATTGATTTATATTCGAGTCCTGAGATAGGAGATATTTGCAGATCGGCCAAAACTAGACGTTTCGGTGTATCGACGCATAGTAGCAGATTTTCTTTATGTGTAGACCCTCGATACAGAGTTGACTGGAGTCTAGGAATAAGACGTACCATCACCCCGAGTGGTTGGGTATGTGACAGACCGTCTTATTCACACCGGGATCCCTAGAGTAGAAATGAATCGAGTCAAGAATTAGAGATTGAATACAGACTTGTATTCCTTTACATGTTGTAGATTTTATATTCATGTGCATTGATATATGCTATGCATTGGTATATGAATTATTACATTGCATGCATACATGTTTTATATTGGGATTTGTTCTCACCGGAGTTATCCGGCTGTTGCCGTGTCTGTATGTGTGCATGGCAACAGGTGGGGCAGGATCTGGGTCTCGAGCTAGATGAGAGATTGACGATAGCGTGGAGATCTCGGGCGTTGAAGATTTCTAGTGTTTTCCTATTAGACTTGTACTAATTATGTTTATAGTCGGGATTTGAACACTAGTGTGTGATTGTACTAAACAGACTTGTATGTACATGATGTTGTTTAATTATTATAAAGACATGTTATGCTTTGACTATACATTTGATTTAATGATTTAAGCAAATTTTTTACTCATATTTTCGAGCAAAGATCCAGTAAATCCCAAAAAGAATTGAGTTAGAGCCCGGGTCCCCACACCAGTGGCTAAACCAATCAGTGGAAGAGGCCACTTGGGAGTCAGAGGTAGATATGAGGATTCGCTACCCGGAGTTTTTTGGTAAGACTTAATTTCGAGGACGAAATTTTTATAAATGGTGGAGGAACTGTAGTGCCCAAATTTAGTACACGTATAAACCATGTATTTATTAAATTATTAAATCATTTATTTAATTTTAAAACGAGCCTTAGTAGTGCATGATTTATTTAATTGCATTATTTTAATGTCTACGTGATGCACGTTAAAATGTTCTCCAAGTTTCTTGTTTCAGGCGATTATTCGAGGCGGGATGGAGGAAAAGACCGGGGACGATTCTTGGCAATTTAAAATATGGTATTTTATTTTAAGTTGAGTTTGGGGAATTTTCTTTAAATAATTTATTAAGTTTAACATTTTAAATCCTAATTAAATTATTTAGTGGATTTAAGAGTTTAAAGCTTTTAAAATTAGTGTGTAATTATTTTAATTGAAAAGTTTATTAGATTAGTGGGTGTTAACCTTTAATTAGTATTTTAATTAGTTAATTTAGCTATAATTCTCCTAATTAAAACACACACACACACGTTTTATACACTCACACACACTTACACATTTTTACACACACACACACACACTTCATTATTCAGATTTTATTATTTTCGAGAGGATAAAAACCTAGGTTTCCTCTCCATCTTCAAGCAAACTTCGTGTGTTTTCTTCAAATATTTTAGTGCCACGTTTGTCCCGGATCAATCCTCGCGCCATCTTCGCTTCGGTATCGTCGTTACGGTATTTTAAATATCAAAGGCACGTATATTCTGTTATTTCTGCATCGATCTCGTCATATTATGTGTTGTGTTATTTTTATGCGTAAAAATTCATGTGTGACATTCGTCGTTTGAGCGGAAATTGGTTTGGATCAGTTTTGAAATAATTTTAGATCTGAAAACTCGTCTTTACTGTCTTTTTAAATACTGTGATTTTTCGGTCGTGATTCTGAGAAAACTTTCAACGTAAAAATTGTAGAACTTTTTTATACCTTCGATTTGACAGTAAATTATAAATATTTAGATAACAATTGTGTGATTTATGACGTTTTTTGTGGGACTGCCCGAATTGCATTTTTCAGAAAATTATGTATTGATGTGTTCTTGAGATTTTATAGTTGCAGGCTTCGTTGGGAATCGACGGGTGATCGTTGCTGCATCTAGGTATGCTTAGTATGATGTTGGGATGTTATTTGATATGTCGCGTAGTGTCGATAGGCACTCGAATGTATTAGAAGTCGTAAGAAACGAGTTGGTGTCAAAATTTGAGTTTACGGATTTGTTGCTAGTTTGGAGTGCGTTGACGTTTGAGACATTTTATGGAGTCGAGTATGGATCATAGTGTCCTAGGATGAGTCTTGAGGCGTTGATCACTGTATGTGTAATCGAAATTGGAGAGTATAAGTTTATGAGTCGCGGAGTCCAGTTTGCTCGGCGCCCGAGCGCCATTCTTTCTTTCCGAGTGTTCTTCCCAGTAACCTCAGCACTGGAGCGGAAATTTGTTACCGCCCGAGCGCGGACCCTGCCACTCGAGCGGTCAAGTTTTACCGCCCGAGCGCCACCCCTCCTGTCCAGATATTTTGTTCTTTCTTCTTTTCAAGTTTTAATAGTATGTGCATGTCTTTTATTTTTGGGAAAGGTTCACACATCATTTTAGAGAATGTTCGGGGTTCGATGTCATGGGTTAGTACGATGATTTAGTGAGGTCAAGTCGCGAGAGATCTAGAATGTCATAAGATATTTAATTACTTCGGTGGTGAGCACGAGTACCTACGTCTAAGCTATGAAATGTAAGTGCTTGTAATTACGTTATTATGTGCAGCAGCGGCCACAAATGAAATCCAACGAATCCCTCAACGCCAAGTAAGTATGTTGACGTGCAAGAAAATATTTTAAGTTTTTGAGGTATGCTAAATGTCGTGTGACCAAATTATGTTTAGGATTGGAAAGCGTTAAATTATGAACGGGGGCCAATCCGCCCGTTAAATTATGAACGGGTTTAGATCGAGATTGGAAAACGTTAAATTATGAACGTGGACCAATCAGCCTGTTAAATTATGAACGGGGATCTCATGTATGTGGCAGTGGATACGTCCATGTCATCTCAGTACTGTGGTTTAGTCTGATTAGGCAATTATGTTATGGGTCACTTGCTTTGAAACATGCCTCTACGCAAAGAAAATTATGAAGTTATGTATGTTCAAATATGCAAGCATGTTTATGAAAGTTTCACGTTATGGCACGTCTAAGATATGTACGTATGTTCAAGTTTATTTCAAGTTCATGTTTAAGTATGTACGCTCTTTTTTGAAATTGCATGTGATTTTATTATGTAGTACTTGTTACTCCCAGTTTATACGTGTTGAGTCTTTAGACTCACTAGACTTGATCGATGCAGGTGAGGATGTTTATGAGGACACTGATGGTGGGGACCGAGGAGCAGGCTTGGGATGAGCGGGAGGCTAACCCGAGGACCGTCATGTTTTATGTTTGATGCAAACATTTAATACTTTTATCAAACTTTAACTTTCAAATCTTTTGTTGCAACAACTCGTGAGACGTACAGATTACTTCTTTTATCGAATTTTGAACGTTCATGTTTATTTAAGAAAATTTTTAATTTTTTCGCAAATTTTGAATAATAAAAGTAAGGTACGTTACACAAATACTTATACATAGCACACAACAGTGAAAATATCATACTCAACATATCTTTTAGGAAATTTAAAAGCGTAATGTAAACGTGTCATATGAAATCATGACATGTCAAAACCGTTCATCGTTAATCATCATTCATTATTCATCATTTTCATTGGTGAATTCAGTTCATAAGAGGTGACTATCGCACATCATTATTTATGATGGATCCATCATACATAAAACCACTGTACCCGACGTGTAACGTACCGTACTTTTACTACTTGAAATTTGCGGAAAAATTAAAAATTTTATTAAATAAAAACATCCATACGGTCGTCACCCAACATTCATAAAAATATTTTTAAAATAATCCATCACCAATTAAAAAGTTGCTAAAAGAATGCTGTCTCAAAACATCTCACATTCAAATAATAAAAATTCAGAGAATTTAAAACTGTGCTTAAAAACATAAACTTGCGGTCCTCGGGTTTAGCCTGCCGCTCAGCCCAAGCCTGCCCCTTGGTCGCCACCTCCTGTCTCCTGTTCATCGTACTCACCTGCATCGATCAAGTCTAGTGAGTCTAAAGACTCAACACGTATAAACTGGAAATAACGAGTACTACATAATAAAATCGCATGCATCTTTAAAATAGGACATACATAACTATAAATTGAACTTGCATAAACTTCAACTTGGAATAAGCTTGAACTTGAACATACATACTACGATGTGCCATGATCATAAACTTTTCTTAAACATGCTATCATACTTCACATACTTGGCTGCATAATTTTACGTAGAGGATGTTTCAAAGCAAGTGACCCTTAACATGATAAACGCCTGATCAGACACACCACAGTACTGGGCTGACAGGGACGTATCCACTGCCGCATACATAAGATCCCTGTTCATAATTTAACAGGTCGGTTGATCCACGTTCATAATTTAACGCTTCACAACCACGATCTAACCCATTCATAATTTAACGGGCGGATTGGTCCCCGTTCATGATTTAACGCTTTCCAATCCTAACTTTCTTTGGTCACAAGACAATTAGCATACCTCGAAACTTAAAACATTTTCTTTTGCACGTCATTCATACTTACTTGGCGTTGAGGGATTCGTTGGACTTCGACTGGGGCCATCGCTGCGACATACTAACATGAATTTCATACTTAACTTGCATAGCTTAGACGTAGAAAAATTATACTTACTCTCAAGCTCGATCATATCTTAGGACCTTCTATAACTTCCCATGATATGACCTTACTAATCCTTGCTCTAAACCATGGCATCAAACCTTGAAACCAAAAATAATATTTTTCCCAAACAGTGTGTACACGGACCCCTAACCCGGGTCCGTGTACAGGTCCGTCTACCTACGGTGAAGGATGTACTCGGAAAGAAAAAGGGGCACGGACCCCGTGCCTGCCTTCGTGTAAGGGACCGTGTCCACTCGCAACTTTGACACTTGTGAGAAAGTGAAGGCACGTACCCCGTGCCAGGGTCCGGGTAAAGGTCCGTGTATCTGCGCAAATTTGACACTCACGAGAAAACAAATGCACGGACCCCGTGTCAGGGTCCGTGGCAAGGTCCGTGTGGCTACTGTCGATCGAAACTTACGAGATTCTGAACATGTTTTTGCTTAGTCTTCTAGACTCGATTCCTCGGACTATGAATGTCACCACGAGACACTTCTTAGAACACTAAGGTATTATAACAAACCCAAGTGCATAAACATCACCCCGAGGGTAACTATTCACAACCAACGACACAACAACGAATTGGACATCAATGATTGTTCCTACGACTCTAGAACCATCTTAGTGCCTATCGACACAAAACAAAACATCGATGACCATTCCAACATCATAACCGAAGTACCTATGTGCAGCGGCGATCACCCGTCGAGCCCCAACGAAGCCTGTAACGTAAAACTTCAAGAAACACATCAATAACACATTTTCTGAAAATTACAGTTTGAGCAGTCTCACGAAAAACATCATAACTCACTCATTTTTCGTCCAAAAATCTCGAGTTTTATGTCAAATCGAAGGCATCGAAATGTTCTACATTTTTCTAGTTTAAAGTTTTCTCAAAATATGAACAGAAAAATCGCAGTATTTGAAAAGACAGAAAAAACGAGTTTTAGATCTAAAACTTTTCCTTCGAAATTGATCCGATCTATGATCCGCTCAAACTACTAACATCATACATAACTTTTACGCATAAAAACAACGCAATACAATATATGACTTGATCGACACAGCAAGAACAGAATATACGTGCCTTTTTGATATTAAACGTTACCGAACCGGCGATATCGAAGCGGGGATGAAAGCGAGGTTGATCCGGGACGATCGTGGCGCTAAAACTTGCGATAAAAACTCACGAAACTTGCTGGGATCGTGAAGGGGATGGGGCGGCTGCTGTAGGGAAGGAGAATCCCTAGGTTTTCTTCTCTCAAAATAATAAAAACTGAATGATAGAGTGTGTGTGTGTTTAGGCGTTACAGGTGTGTGTAAAAGCGTGTAATGTGTGTGTGAGGCGTGTGTTTTAGTGTAATTAGGAGACTGAATTTTAGTTTACTAAAATAATTGTCTACTAATTAAAACACTAACTCACAATTATCTTTTAAATAAAATTCTTTAATTAAAATATAACACACACCATGCTAGATTTTAAAAGTTTTAAACTCTTAAAATTGATAAATACATGATTTAGACTTGAAATGCTAAAATTCAATAAATTAATTGAAAATGCCCTCAAACTCAACTAAAATAAGATACCATCTTTAAATTGCCAAAAATCGTCCCCGGGTCTTTTCCTCAATCCTGCCTCGAATGATCGCCTGAAACATGAAACTCGAAAGACATTTTAACGTGCATCACATAAACGTAGATACTTTAAAATAATGCATTTAAATGTGCATGACTAAACTCCTTTAAAATAAATTAAATGCTTTACTAATTTAAATAAATGCATGGGTTTTACGTGTACGAAATTGGGCTCTACAGTTCCTCCCCCACTTATAAAAATTTCGTCCTCGAAATTAAGTCTTACCGAACAATTCCGGGTAGCGAAGTCTCATATCTGCCTCTGACTCCCAAGTGGCCTCTTCCACTGATTGGTTAAACCACCGAACTTTGACTAGCTTAGTCACTTTGTTCCGGAGTCTGCGCTCCTGTCTGTCGAGAATTTGAGTCGGTCTTTCCTCATAAGACAAATCTGGAGCAAGCTGCAAAGGCTTATAACTCAGAACATGCGAAGGATTAGCTAGGTTTTTCCTCAGCATCGAGACATGGAACACATTGTGCACCCTGGCCAGATTCGGCGGAAGGGCAACACGATAGGCTAGTGTCCCAACTCTGTCCAAAATCTCGAACGGTCCAATAAACCTTGGACTCAACTTGCCTCTTTTCCCAAATCTCGTAACACCCTTCATGGGTGCTATCTTGACGAAAACGTGATCCCCAACGGCAAACTCGAGATCTCTTCTTCTCTTATCGGCATAGCTCTTCTGACGGCTTTGGGCGGTCTTCATTCTGTCACGAATCTTGACCACCACTTCTGCAGTCTGCTGAACTATCTCTGGGCCTAGATCCGTTCTCTCACCAACTTCATCCCAATGAACTGGCGAACTGCACTTCCGACCATACAACGCTTCATAGGGAGCCATACCAATGGATGCTTGGAAACTGTTGTTGTATGTGAACTCTACTAGAGGTAGCTTAGACTCCCAAGTTCCCTGAAAATCAATCATGCAAGCTCTTAGCAAGTCTTCCAAAATCTGAATCACTCGCTCAGACTGACCATCTGTCTGCGGGTGAAAAGCTGTACTGAACAGTAACTTCGTCCCCATAGCTGCATGCAAGCTCTTCCAGAAGGACGATGTAAACCTCGGATCCCTGTCGGACACAATAGAGACTGGGAAACCATGCAAACGGACTATCTCCCGGATATAAAGCTCCGCATACTGCGTCATGGAGAAAGTCGTCTTCACTGGCAGAAAATGCGCTGACTTAGTGAGTCGATCCACTATAACCCAAATAGAATTAGACCCTTTAACTGACTTAGGTAACCCAACGATGAAATCCATAGTGATGTTCTCCCATTTCCACTCTGGGATAGGGAGTGGCTTAAGCATACCTGCTAGCCTCTGATGCTCTGCCTTCACCTGCTGACAAGTGAGGCACTCAGATAAAAATCTGCGGATGTCTCTCTTCATCCCTGGCCACCAATACAAAATCTGCAGGTCTTTGTACATCTTGGTACCTCCTGGGTGAATAGAATTCGGAGATGCGTGTGCCTCTGTCAGAATATCTTGTCTGATCGAATCAACACTAGGCACCCACATTCTGTCTCTGTATCTCACGATACCATCTGACACTGTGTACAAAACACTGCCCTTAGCTTCATCCTTCAGTCTCCATTTCTGTAGTTGCTCATCTGAAGACTGTCCTGCTCGAATGCGGTCTAGTAAATCAGATTTGACTGTCAGATTAGACAGTCTAGGAGCTCTGCCCTTACGATAAATCTCTAGACCAAACCTCTGAATCTCAGACTGAAGTGGTCTCTGAACTGACAATTGTGCTATGACTGCCACCTTTCTGCTCAAAGCGTCTGCCACGACGTTAGCTTTTCCCGGGTGGTAGCTAATCTCGCAATCATAGTCCTTGGCAAGTTTTAACCACCGTCTCTGTCTCATATTCAGCTCCTTCTGCGTGAAGAAATATTTGAGACTTTTGTGATCGGTGAAAATATGACACTTCTCGCCGTATAAGTAATGTCTCCAAATCTTCAATGCAAAGACAACGGCTGCTAATTCCAAATCGTGATTCGGGTAGTTCTTCTCATGCACCTTTAACTGTCTGGAAGCATAAGCTATAACTCGACCCTGTTGCATCAACACTGCTCCTAAACCGAGCTTAGATGCATCGGTGTATAACACATAATCTCCTTGCCCTGATGGCATGGCTAACACCGGTGCGGAAACAAGAGCTTGCTTCAAGGTGTCAAAGCTCTTCTGACATTCATCACTCCACGTAAATTTAGCATTCTTCTTGGTTAGTGAAGTGAGTGGCACTGCTATAGACGAAAACCCCTGAATAAACTTACGGTAGTAGCCTGCTAAGCCCAAAAAGCTGCGGATCTCGGACGCATTCTTTGGCTCTACCCATTCCTTGACAGCTGCCACTTTGGCTGGATCCACTTCAATCCCTCTACTAGACACTATATGCCCCATAAACGCGACTTTCTGCAACCAAAACTCGCACTTACTGAATTTTGCATACAACTTACGGCTCTGCAAAGTCTGCAAAACTGTCCTCAAGTGCTGGTCGTGCTCCTCATGGCTCTTCGAGTATATGAGAATATCGTCAATGAACACTATGACGAACTGATCGAGGAACGGTTGAAATACTCGGTTCATGAGATCCATGAAAATAGCTGGAGCATTGGTCAATCCAAACGGCATCACTAAGAACTCGTAATGCCCGTATCTGGTCCTGAAAGCTGTCTTATGCACATCTGCATCCTTTACTCTCAGTTGGTGATACCCTGATCGAAGATCGATTTTGGAGAACACGGTAGCTCCCTGCAACTGGTCGAACAAATCTTCGATTCGTGGCAACGGATACTTATTCTTGATCGTTACCTTGTTCAGCTCACGGTAATCGATGCACAGTCTCATGCTCCCATCTTTCTTTTTCACAAAGAATACTGGTGCGCCCCATGGTGAGAAACTCGGGCGGATAAACTCCTTGTCTAAGAGCTCCTGAATCTGCTGTTTAAGTTCTAACATCTCTGCTGGAGCTAATCTGTACGGTGCCTTAGAGATCGGCACTGTACCAGGCATGAGATCGATGGCAAACTCCACCTCTCTAACTGGTGGAAGGCCTGTGACGTCGTCTGGGAAGACGTCTGGAAATTCTCTGGCTACTGGCACTTCTAAAATAGAAGGAGTGGGCACGTCAGGCGCTGCTATAACACTGGCCAAGAAAGCCTGACATCCCTTTGAAATTAATTTCCTCGCCTGCATGCACGAAATCATACGAGGGAAACTCCTCCATCTAGCTGGCTCGAATAAAAATTGCTCCATACCGAGCGGTCTGACCAATACCGACCTCTTCTGAAAATCGATTAGAACTCGGTTCTTAGTCAGCCAGTCCATGCCCAAAATGATATCGAACTCTGGCATCGGCAATACGATCAAATCTGCATACACTAGGTGGCCCTGCAGTTCTAGATCGATATCCCTGATCACACTGGTAGCTAACAACTCTTCCCTTGATGGGATTGTCACTGAGAAGTTCAAGTCTAGGCCGATGGACTTGATGTCCCGGTGATTAGCGAAGGTCTCTGATATAAAGGAGTGAGTGGCTCCTGAATCTATCAGTGCAGTTGTAGCTAATCTCTTTATGAAAATGTTCCCTGAGATGCGTTAGCACAACACAACTTATATCCAAAATACTAACATTAACCTTACGCATAATAAAATTCGATGTCCTATGCCATTCAAAAATAATGCTAACAAGATAGTAACCCAAATATACTCAAACAATACTAGCATCCTAAAAATCCCCAAATAAAATTCACCTGCAAGGCAAAGTAATACTGAGCTTAGGTAGGAAAGTTTACCGGTCAGTAAAGTAGTGTCCGGATCCGCTTCCTGAGCGTGCATGGCGAATACCCGGCCTTGAGTTGGCTGCTTCCACTGCGGGCACTCCTTTAGCATGTGGTCGGTAGCACCACACTTAAAGCACTTGCCTGACCCATACAAGCATGGTCCTGGATGCTGGCGGTTACACTTCTGACAAACAGGGAAATTACCGGGCTTCTGCGGCGCCCCCTGCTGTTGGATAGGACCCTTGCCCTTAGGTGGTCCTTGGTATGGTTTCTTTCCAGGCTGCCCCTGGTAGGGCTTCTTAAATGGTGGTCGCTGCTGATACTACTGGTGTTGCTGTGGTGCCTGAAAGGGCCTCTTGCCCAGTCGATCCTTCTCAATCTCTTTCATATCCTGCTCCGCCTCCAATGCCCTCGCTACGGCGACCTCATAGGTCATAGGCCCTACCACCTTCACATCACGGCGCAAGATCGGCCGCATTCCAAGGAGAAAGTGTCTCACCTTGGCCTGAACATCATTAGCGATTAAGGGCATAAATTGGCAACCCTTCTCAAACTTCTGCACATAATCAGCTACGCTGCTATCTCCCTGTCGTAGCGTCATGAACTCCCCAATCAATTTCGTAGGCACTTCCTCAGTGAAGTACTTGGAGTAAAACACCTCTTTGAACCCATTCCACGTGAGAGTCTGTAGGTTAACTATCACTGATGCGCTCTCCCACCAAACTCTTGCACTCCCATGAAGTAGAAAGATAGCGCACCTCACTCGATCAGCATCCTGCAACTCCATAAAATCGAAAATTACCTCGATGGATTTAACCCATCCCTCTGCTATCAATGGGTCCGTCGTCCCTGAGAATTTATCTGGGTGCATCCTGCTGAACCTCTCGTAGACAGCCTCAGCTCTGGGTCTCGCCCCTGCATCAGCCACTGTCTGGTTACCCATAAACTGGGCAAAGAACTGAGTCATTCCAGCCATCATCTGGGCCTACATGTCGGGTGGTGGAGGTGGTGGAGGATTGGCCCTCTCCTCGACTCGAGGCTCTCTGTCCTCCTCCCTATCTTCCCGGTTAATTTCACTTCTAGGAGGCATACTGTTCCAATAATTACCCAACACGTAAACCCAACATGTATGATCGTGATATACATAACATATGATGCACGTACTGAACTTAAAACATGGGCATGCTGAAATCGTAACTCAATGCATACTACAAAACATAAATCTTGAAACTTTAAAACTTACAGACTTGAGGTGTGACCTTGTGAGCTTCTTGCGACTGGCAGTAGGCGTAACCCTTTACAAGAACCTGGCTCTGATACCAACTGTAACGTACCGTACTTTTACTACTTGAAATTTGCGGAAAAATTAAAATTTTATTAAATAAAAACATCCATACGGTCGTCACCCAACATTCATAAAATATTTTTAAAATAATCCATCACCAATTAAAAAGTTGCTAAAAGAACGCTGTCTCAAAACATCTCACATTCAAATCATAAAAATTCAGAGTATTTAAAACTGTGCTTAAAAACATAAACTTGCGGTCCTCGGGTTTAGCCTGCCGCTCAGCCCAAGCCTGCCCCTTGGTCGCCACCTCCTGTCTCCTGTTCATCGTACTCACCTGCATCGATCAAGTCTAGTGAGTCTAAAGACTCAACACGTATAAACTGGAAATAACGAGTACTACATAATAAAATCGCATGCATCTTTAATATAGGACATACATAACTTTAAATTGAACTTGCATAAACTTAAACTTGGAATAAGCTTGAACTTGAACATACATACTACGACGTGCCATGATCATAAACTTTTCTTAAACATGCTATCATACTTCACATACTTGGCTGCATAATTTTACGTAGAGGATGTTTCAAAGCAAGTGACCCTTAACATGATAAACGCCTGATCAGACACACCACAGTACTGGGCTGACAGGGACGTAACCACTGCCGCATACATAAGATCCCTGTTCATAATTTAACAGGCCAGTTGATCCACGTTCATAATTTAACGCTTCACAACCACGATCTAACCCGTTCATAATTTAACGGGCGGATTGGTCCCCGTTCATGATTTAACGCTTTCCAATCCTAACTTTCTTTGGTCACAAGACAATTAGCATACCTCGAAACTTAAAACATTTTCTATTGCACGTCATTCATACTTACTTGGCGTTGAGGGATTCGTTGGACTTCGACTGGGGCCGTCGCTGCGACATACTAACATGAATTTCATACTTAACTTGCATAGCTTAGACGTAGAAAAATTATACTTACTCTCAAGCTCGATCATATCTTAGGACCTTCTATAACTTCCCATGACATGACCTTACTAATCCTTGCTCTAAACCATGGCATCAAACCTTGAAACCAAAAATAATATTTTTCCCAAACAGTGTGTACACGGACCCCTAACCCGGGTCCGTGTACAGGTCGGTCTACCTACGGTGAAGGATGTACTCGGAAAGAAAAAGGGGCACGGACCCCGTGCCTGCCTCCGTGTAAGGGTCCGTGTCCACTCGCAACTTTGACACTTGTGAGAAAGTGAAGGCACGGACCCCGTGCCAGGGTCCGGGTAAAGGTCCGTGTATCTGCGCAAATTTGACACTCACGAGAAAACAAATGCACGGACCCCGTGTCAGGGTCCGTGGCAAGGTCCGTGTGGCTACTGTCGGTCGAAACTTACGAGATTCTGAACATGTTTTTGCTTAGTCTTCTAGACTCGATTCCTCGGACTATGAACGTCACCACGAGACACTTCTTAGAACACTAAGGTATTATACCAAACCCAAGTGCATAAACATCACCCCGAGGGTAACAATTCACAACCAACGACACAACAACGAATTGGACATCAATGATTGTTCCTACGACTCTAGAACCATCTTAGTGCCTATCGACACGAAACAAAACATCGATGACCATTCCAACATCATAACCAAAGTACCTATGTGCAGCGGCGATCACCCGTCGAGCCCCAACGAAGCCTACAACGTAAAACTTCAAGAAACACATCAATAACACATTTTCTGAAAATTACAGTTTGAGCAGTCTCACGAAAAACATCATAACTCACTCATTTTTCGTCCAAAAATCTCGAGTTTTATGTCAAATCGAAGGCATCGAAAAGTTCTACATTTTTCTAGTTGAAAGTTTTCTCAAAATATGAACAGAAAAATCGCAGTATTTGAAAAGACAGCAAAAACGAGTTTTAGATCTAAAACTTTTCCTTCGAAATTGATCCGATCTATGATCCGCTCAAACTACTAACATCACACATAACTTTTACGCATAAAAACAACGCAATACAATATATGACTTGATCGACACAGCAAGAACAGAATATACGTGCCTTTTTTATATTAAACGTTACCGAACCGGCGATATCGAAGCGGGGTTGAAAGCGAGGTTGATCCGGGACGATCGTGGCGCTAAAACTTGCGATAAAAACTCACGAAACTTGCTGGGATCGTGAAGGGGATGGGGCGGCTGCTGTAGGGAAGGAGAATCCCTAGGTTTTCTTCTCTCAAAATAATAAAAACTGAATGATAGAGTGTGTGTGTGTGTTTAGGCGTTACAGGTGTGTGTAAAAGCGTGTAATGTGTGTGTGAGGCGTGTGTTTTAGTGTAATTAGGAGACTGAATTTTAGTTTACTAAAATAATTGTCTACTAATTAAAACACTAACTCACAATTAACTTTTAAATAAAATTCTTTAATTAAAATATAACACACACCATGCTAGATTTTAAAAGTTTTAAACTCTTAAAATTGATAAATACATGATTTAGACTTGAAATGCTAAAATTCAATAAATTAATTGAAAATGCCCTCAAACTCAACTAAAATAAGATACCATCTTTAAATTGCCAAAAATCGTCCCCGGGTCTTTTCCTCAATCCCGCCTCGAATGATCGCCTGAAACATGAAACTCGAAAGACATTTTAACGTGCATCACATAAACGTAGATACTTTAAAATAATGCATTTAAATGAATTATGCATGACTAAACTCCTTTAAAATAAATTAAATGCTTTACTAATTTAAATTTGTGCATGGGTTTTACGTGTACGAAATTGGGCTCTACACGACGGCTGTCGGACATTAGTGACAGGATTACCCATCCAATGTGCCTAGGCCTCATCATCATCATTTACATATATGTCTTATGAATTTACATATATTTCGATAGCCACAACTAATTCTCATCATTCAAAATATCAACATTTTCATCACTTATAAAAATCATGTACATATGCAATTGTCTTTAAATACAAGCAGGCAACGTATATTTTAATAAAATATTAAAAGTCGTGAACATGATGCATAAACATTAAAATATAGTAACGTTGTGCTCAGTGCGCTGCCAGGACCAAAATCATATCCCGGGTGCAAAATGACCATTTTGCCCCTGGAAAATCCAAAATTACCATTTTTCCCCTGGACCTTTAAAATTTGACTCGAAGCTTACCAAACTCCTTAAAATGTTCCAAAACATATTTATACGCATTCTTAGACGTGAACTCGAGCCCAATATCAGACTTATTCCATTCGGTTTAAAAATTAGACCGGAGTCCCGGTTTTAACTTGAATCGAACCGAAACTTCCCCAAATTTTTCCAAACTTTTTAACACACCTAATAAACATCTAAAAGGCTCTAAAAACCTCCAAACCAGACCTCTAAGCCCTCTCGTCCCTAGCTCACGCCCAAGCAACTCAGCCACAAGCCAGCCCACCTAAGACAAAGGCTATACTCTACTAAACCCCACTAGAATCACAGCTACAGCACAATGCACGCTAGACATCACAATCGGTCGCTAGACTACAAGGAACCCAACTCGCGGCCACTTCCTACTCCTCGATCAACCGTGCTTGTGGTTGGCTCCAGCATGTGCTAAGCCCTTCCAAGCCGTGTCTCAGACCCACTAGGGTCTGGTCTAAGGCTCGGCTAGGTCCCTGTGTGGCTAGCTGACCCCTGCACTCTAATTATCCCAAGAACCGAGCCACCCCATTGAAACATTACTCTCGGCCCTTCCACCTGCAGCGATCAGCAACGGTTCTAAAACAAAAAAACCTTTTGACACCAATTACAGCCCTTAGAATCGAGAACTAGCTGCCCTTGCACGAAAATACAGAAAAAAAACGTGAACAACAAAAATGGATTGCAAGAAAAACACATGAAACCCGAAATCTCTTATGTACATGATTGGATTGAAAATTTTAGAGCAAGAAACCCATTCAACAGCATATAAAACGAGTGTGATGCAAAAAAAAGTATACAATCCGTGCCTTTGATGTTATAGACGCGAGGATATCGAAGAACGAGTGCCGGAGAATTTCTTTTGCAAGAATTTGTTAAGGCTGAAGCTTCCTTGAGGAAATTTTTGCTGAAACCAAGAGAAAAATCTGAAATGAAGGGGTGTCAGCTGGTGGGGTGGATAATATTAGGTTTATTGTAAATTAGTTATTTTTTAAATAGCTGACAAATAAACTAATGGGCCCTAAATTGCTAATTAAAAGTTTAAAAAAATTTTTAAGCCCAACAAGCTTAAAATTATGCCCATTAAGTCCAAACATATCCCCGAAAAATATTTCGTGTTGGTAAGTTCTTCAAAATATTAGCCGAACACTCAAAAAGTCCCCCGATTCGATAAAATTTGAGTACAGCTGAAAAATATGCACTGACATGTAAAAATAACCAAAAAATCCCATTTATTGAAAAATACATTTAAAACATCTTATATTCATTAATAAAAATTAATCATGTGATAAAAATATTTTTTTCTGATAATTCCCCGGTCTCCGTTCCTCGTTTGAGCGCGAAATGAAGCTTAAAATCTTTAATGCATGAACCTATAAAATTTCATGAAATAAATCCTATCATGCAATAATTATTCATAAAATGCATGAAACGAAATATGCTTCAAAATGGTCAGAGTCTTCTCCAGTGTTTTCCCTGACGACGTTTCAGGCATTCCACCAGACAGAGAGGTGGACTTTTCGATCGATCTTATGCCAGGTACCGTGCCTATTTCTAAGGCGCCCTATCGTCTAGCACCTACAAAGATGAAAGAACTGAATGATTAGATTCAGTACTTGCTAATAATGGTTTCATTTGCTCTAGCTTTTCTCCATGGGGTGCACCGGTACTTGTTTGTTAAGAAGAAGGATGTCAGCATGCAGCTCTGCATTGATTACAGAGAGCTGAACAGAGTCACGGTCAAGAACAAGTATCCACTACACAAGATCTATGATCTATTTCTATTTGATCAACTTCAAGGAGCATCAGTATTCTCGAAGATAGATCTCCGATTAGGATACCACCAGCTGAATGTGAAAGAGTCTGACGTCCATAACAAGATATTTAGGACGCGTTATGGGCACTATGATTTTATGGTGATGCCATTCGTTTTTACGAATGCGCCAGTATTTGGATCAGTTTGTCATAGTTTTTATAGATGACATACTGAATTATTCGAGGAGCAATGAGGAGCACAGTCAGCATCTGACGACCGTACTGCAAATTCTACATGACAGACGGTTGTATGCAAAGTTCAGTAAGTGCGAGTTCTGGCTTGACATAGTGTCATTCTTGGGCCACATTATATCTAGTTTTGATATAGAGGCCGACCCCAGTAAATTTGAGGCAGTCAAAGATTGGTCAATGCCTAAGAGCGTGACAGAGATCCGTAGCTTCTTGGGATTGGCTGGTTATTACAGGAATTTATACATGGATTCTCTTCTATTGTGGTGCCTATGACCGCCTTGATGAAGAAGAATGCCAAATTCATCTGGGATCAGAGTGTTAGGAGAGTTTTGACATATTGAAACAGGCATTGACCACAACACCAGCTCTAGCTATGACATCAGGGCAAGGAAAGTTTGTGGTTTATAAAGATGCTTCAAAGCTCGATTTGGGCGCGGTTCTGATGTAGCATGACAAAGTTATAACCTACTTGTCCAGACAATTGAAGGTCCATGAGAAGAATTATCTGACTCATGATCTCGAGCTAGCAACAGTGGTTTTTGCCCTGAAGATTTGGAGGCATTATCTGTATGGGAAGAAGTGCAGGATTTTCACTGATCACAAGAGCCTGAAGTACTTCTTCACACAGAAAGAGCTGAACATGAGACATAGGAGGTGGCTAGAGCTAGTGAAGGATTATGACTGCAACATTAAATACCACAAGGGTAAGGATAATGTAGTTGCAGATTCCCTAAGCAGGAAGACTGCAGTGATCACTCAGTTATAACTACAGAGACCATTGCAAACATAGATTCAGTGGTTTGAGCTTGCAGTTTATGCAAGGGGCAGTGCCCCTAATCTTTCTATCTTGACAGTGTAGTCGACACTAAGAGACATAATTCGGATAGAGCAGACTTCTGACAAGAAGTTACTGAAGTGGAGACAAAGGGATGAGGTTAAGAGCGAAGTTTGTACATAGTTGTGGACGGCATAGTCAGATATCTTGACCGACTATGGGTTCTTAGCTGTAATTCCCTGAGAGCAGATATCTTGAGTGAGGCCCACAGCACCTCGTACACCATCCATCCAGGGAGTCCGAAAATGTATAAGAGGGATATTCTACGTTTCGTCTCAGAGTGTTTGTCATGTCAGCAGGTCAAGACAGAGCATCAGAGACCTGCAGGGAAGATGAAACCACTCCCTAGTTCCAAGTGGAAATGGGATAACATTACCATGGACTTCGTGATGGGACTAGCGAGGACGACAGGAGGATATAATGTCATTTGGGTGATAGTCGATTCACTAAATCAGCACACTTTTTACCGATCGGGAAGACTTTCACCATGAGTTAGTACGCAGAGTTGTACATCAGAGAGATAGTCAGACTGCATGGGATTCTAATGTCCATCGTGTCAGACAAGGATCCGAGATTGACGTCTGCATTCTAGAAGAGTCTGCATCAGGCATCGGGTACTAAGCTACTACTCAATATTGCATTCCATCTTCAGACTGACGGACAGTCAGAGAGGGTGATTCAGATTTTGGAAAACCTACTTAAAGCTTGTATGATCGACTTCCACGGCAGCTGGGAGCCGAAGTTACCTCTCGTCGAGTTCACGTACAACAATAGGTCGATCGAGTTCCTTGGGTTTGCGGCTTGGTTGTGTGTAGATCGGTTGTTTGGGCCGAGCCGGCGGTGCAAGGGCAGATCAAAGCCATGGAACATACCATGTTTGGTTTGAGACACAGCGTAGGAGGGTTCGAACACTTCTGGATCTAACCTCGAAGCCGATCGATCGAGTTTAGAGAAGGTTGTCTCGGTTGGGGCTTGTTTCATGTCACTCGAGGAAAGTGCATGCCACAACATGCATGGGGCTAGGGTTCATGGTTAGATTGGTCCACGTGGGGTCCAGTGGTGAGCTAGGTGTGGTGGTTAGAGGCTGGTTTGAGTTGGGTAAGAGTAGGGTAGAGGCTAGCTCGGATATGTGTGGTTGTGTTTCTGTCTCAGGGTTAGCGCCACAAGCGCTGCCCTTTAGGCGCCACAGCGCATGTGCCTCAAATGAAGTAGCACTGCAGCGCTGATGCCGGGCGCCTAGGTGCTAACCAAGCGCTGCAGCGCCACAGTGTCAGAGCCTAGGCGCTGGTCCATGATTCGAGTAGATTTTAATTTAAGTGCTATTGTCTCGTTTGGGTTTTAATATTCGTTATGACCAAGCTAATTGAGGGTTAGGTTAGTTCATACGAAGCTTGATTAGGAACCTTTGAATTATGATTTAAGCGTGGTAATTTTCGGGTATATTTAGCGGTCCTGGCGGCGTCCTAAACACGATTGGTTATGTTTTAAATGTTTATGTTATCACATATATGTTCTTTTATGAAATTATGAAAATATGTTGCATGCTTTATTTTAGGGAAACATTTATGTATATGCATGTTTTATTAAGTGATGAATATGATGACACATTTTTAAAGGAAGGGAGTTGGTTGTGACTAATACGAATACGTTAATACGGTGATATGTAAGGCCAAGGCTCAGTGGATGGATAATATTGTCGCTGATGTCCCCGCCGCCGGGTACCGCGGTTACACGTACATGGATCCAATGCCTAATGGATTATATGAAAGTCACTACTAATGAACGGAATTCAAATTAAGAAAAACGAACACGTATATGTTGATATGTTATGAAAATGTTATGCTTTGACATTTCATGTTTAGCATACGATTTTGTAAGTTCATGAAACGTATCTTTATTACAGTAATTTTCATTGTTGTCTGTTATGTATATGCTATAATGTTACAGGTGTGATGAATCTTTAGACTCACTAGGTGTAAATGATGCAGGTGAGTTTTTTGATAAGGAAATTGTAAGTGCGGAAAACTGAGTAGGCATGGCTGGATATGGGCACGCTAACCCGAGGACCTTAATTCTTTAGCACAACATGTTTTGGGATAGGAGTGATTTGGATATTTACATACTATGTCTTTTTACTATGTTGATGGTATCCTCTAGTTTCATGTTTCATATCTGATCTATTTTTAAAACGTAACCTTGGGGATGACGATTTGTCATAAATTTTAAATTGTAGTATTTTATATGTTAGTTGATTACTATTAATTTAAAAATGAAAATTTTCAGCAGTATAGCATGCATGCATTTAACTTAAATTTCGAGCAATTGAGTAAAAAAAAAATAGTAGAAGTTTCATATTCAGTTTCGGCCGAGTACCGATTTTAGAAGTGCTTTCATGGCTACTTAATCAAAGACCAGTTTTGTATCCGGATTGATTTTGTAACTCTTACGTCTTTTCTAATGAAACATAACACTTATTCTATGCATTTACCAGTAGCGACAGCTTTTGGTTTTCAATTAGTACTTACTGGAAATCGACATTCACTCTTTCATTTTAATCTTTAATTTAATCACCTTGGCACTAAGATCATGGCAAATGTTCTCTTGTAAATAATTAGACTTAGTGACCTGATCAGTTTTGTTTTAGTTTTCAGCTTTGAATTCCTCGAATGATTGAGATAGCTTCGAGTACTCTTTAATCATATCACGCAATGCTTGAACTAAATCATCACATGTAAATTCTTCAGAGTTGAAATAAAATACCTCATGAGTATTAGAGGTTTAATCAGTATCTTCCATGAGACACCGAACTTCTTCAGCAACACAGTCTCTGGATTAGCTTTCTGAGTCAGAAGATCCATAACTAGAATATGCTCACTTGCTTTTCCTTTCCTCTTCTTCATAATTATTGAGAATTTTTGAACAAATAATGAAACGAAATCGTTGCGATGTCGTTGATTTGTTCAACAGTCCTTTAAGATATTATCTCAGCAGCAGCAATAGCTGAGACATTTGGAGAAACAGCAGCATCAATAATAGCTTTAGTTGGCTGAATTGATGAAGGCTCTTCACCACTTCTTACTTCTAGTTAAAATTCATAGATCTTCAGGTCTGCAAACAGGTCATCTAGTTCTAGTTTCCTCAAATCCTTTGACTCTCTCATTGCCATAATTATGACATCTCATTCTTTGGGTAGTACTCTCATAAGCTTGAGATCAATTTTTCAGTTGTCGTACTCCTTTCCAAGAGTTGTTAACTCGTTGATAATGCTAATTAATGTTTCATCAATATCATTTAGAGATTCTTCAATATTCACTTTAACATTCTCAAACTTTTGCATTGATATAGAAATTTTATTTTTCTTGTTCTGGTTATTTCTTTCACATATTTGGATTAACTTCTCCCACATCTCTTTTGCATAATAACACGTCTTGATTTTGCACAAGTTTTTCATTTCAATGGTCTTGTGTCACGTCCCGAGACCGAGGCGTCGGTGACATCCGACATTGTTATATAACAATAAACCTCGTAGCCAAAAACCAGTTTTTTTCATAAATAAATATTTCTTATATAATGTCAATGAAATGAAAATTACTTCAATAGTATTGCAAAAGTGAAATACATAAATTATAATGCTGAAAGTAAACGAATGATCTTCGGACCTTCACTCTTGTCATCAACCCCATAATGTCTCCTGTTCTTCATCGTTCAATTGCTCCTCATTCTTGTCTGGGGAGAGATGTAAGGGTGAGTGTTCTGAAAAATACTCAGCAAGTGGGGGGTGATCGATTACAAAAAATACATATAGAGATAATTTAAAAGCATTTTCTAACAGATTTTCAGAACTTATTATATCGACTTATCATATCAGAACAAAATCATTATCGAAGTGTGGAACATAGATTATCATAACAATTTAGAATAGAACAAATCAAACTAAGGAAACAATGTTATTCATCTAGTCATCTGGTCAAATTGTCCCTCATGTGTTAGTCCTCTAAGGGGTGAAGTCAGGCCACAATTTTATATCCACTGATGGGGGCCAGATAGAACACATTTTTTACCCACTGATGGGGTCAGAACACAATTTTATACCCACTGATGTTGGCCAGATAGAATTTAATATCTTCATTCCATATACAACTCGAATCATATTAGGGCTACGTTTGGTTGGAAGGATAGGATAAACTAATGATTAGTATGTAAATGATGAAGAAAATGATTGTAGTAGAATTGTAATATATGGTGTAAAATAATATTATGTTTGGTAAGATTTTTAATTGTAGGATAATTTTGAATTTTAATGAAAAGACAAAATTGCCCTTCCTCTTCGCCGCCGCGGCGGCGGGGGCCGGCGGCCGATCGGCCGGAAATGGCAGGTCGGAAATGGTCGGCCGGAAACGACTGACGGGGGCGGCTGCCGGAAATGGCCAGCCGGAAAAATCGGCTGGCACCGGCGTCGACGCTCGGCCGGCGGTTGGCGATCCGTCGGCGGTCGGCCGGTGGGAGGCCGGCGGCGGTTGTGGCAGCGGCGGCGGTCGGGGGCGGGAAGTGGTGGTGAGTTTGAATATAATAGAGGGGTAAAATTGGAAAAATATGAGGTATTAAGAGTTGGATAAATAATCCTAGGGGGTGAGGAGGTATTATTTTAACCTACCTAATATAACCTAATCATTCATAGGAGGGATTGACTTGGTTAAATAATAACGCGTACCAAACAGCTGACTAGGCAGGATAAAAAAAATAATCCCCCCTAATCCTGCCAACCAAACACTCCCCTAGTATATTACATTATCGGATTTATCAAACAACACTTATCAGAATTATGAATGGACTTAGCAAAATCAAAGAAAATTGAGACCAAAATGAACATATTGTACATCGATTGAGATTTTAAAATATATTATAACAATTTTCGAAAATAATTACACACATACAAGCATGTCATGAAATATTTATACTAAATTTAACTTACAAAGAAATACATAACAAAAGCCCACTCATTAGAAGAAAAATGCTAAATCACAACAGATTTTCCGTTGTCTTTTAGGCTTAACAACTGATGTTGTAGCCGTTGTCCGTTGTCTTTTAGGATGAATAATTGATGTTGTAGCAACTGTTATTAAAAACTCGGCCAACGACAACGGATAAAAACTGTTGTCTTTAAAAACCGTTGTCTTAGGTAGCAAAGACAACGATTTTGTAACATTTAAAAAACGTTGTGTTCTATGAGCTATGACAACAGTTTTGTGACACTTAAAAAACGTTGTGTTATATGAGCTACTACAACGTTTTTGCAACAAATAAAAAAAATTGTTTTTTTTTAATTACAACAGTTTAACAACGAATAAAAAACATTGTTGTTTGTAGTTTACAACAGCATTTACGCAACAAATAAAAATTGTGGACGTAAGTAGAACAGGTAAAAACCGATGTCTTTGGCCTTGTTTACAAATCAGTTTTGCATCATTTTAACCATTGTCGTTAGTTTTTTCACATATTTGAAAAACCGTGTCTTTGGCGAATATTGATTTGACAAACCATTTTCTATTTATATATATATATATATATATATACATAATGAACTATTTATAAAAAATACAATTCAAAATTTCTGAAATTACAAATAATTAAAACTAAAAGACATACAATCATACTCAAACAATTAAACCCAAAAGTAAAACCAAAATGATACCCACATAAATGTGCCAAAATCCAGAATATTTTGATCCAAAATAAGTTTACAACACCAAAAACTCTAATTACAACTAGACGTGCACATTTTTCCCAAGCTTTCTTTCTTCGTCGATCGAATCTGCCAAGTTTTTATCATTTCGAACATATCCTACTTTACAAAACAACTTAAACATCTACATTTTTTTTCTCAATTTCGAAACTTGTAAATATATGCATGCATGCAACCCACATCAAAATACCATTTTAAAGCAATAGTAGTTCACTAGCAAGTAAAAATACAGCAATTAAAATTCATGACAAATCGTCATCTCCAAGCTTACGTCTTAAAAATAAAAAAAATATGAAACGTGTAAAAATCCCGAAAACCATCAACATAGTAAAAAGAATGAGTATGAAAATATCCATTCACTCCTAACTCAAAACGTAATGTGCGGAAAATACGGTCATCGGGTTTGCGTGCGTACATCCAACTTTGTCTACTCAGTCTTCAGCACCTCCAGTCTCCTGATCAAAATTCTCACCTGCATCATTCACACCTAGTGAGTCTAAAGACTCAACACACCTGAAACGTCATAGCAAGTAAATATACATAACAGACAACAGTCAAAGTACGGTAAAAAAATACATTTCATGATCTTAAAAAGTCGAATGCATAATCATGACCTGGTGAAGCATAAAAATTTTCATTATAAATCTCATCATATCAACATAAACGTGTTCTTTTTCTTAATTTTATTTTCATTCATTAGTTATGACTTTCGTATCATCGTATTAGGCGATGGATCCATCTATGTGTAACCATAGTACCCGTCGGCGGGGACATCATTGTTAGGATTACCCATACACTGAGTATTGGCCTTACATATCATTGTATCATCGTATTCGTATTAGTCACTGTAGGGACCCGGACACTAATCTTCTTCTTAATCATCTTTGGGATTTAATTATTAATTAAGATTAAACATGGTCTAAAAATTTTTCTTTTTAACATGCAAGTGCGGAAGGTAATGGAATCTAAATAACATACATCTCAGTATCAAAATACATTTCAGTATAAAAGTACCATAATGTACATTATTCACTCAAACTAATCTAGGGTTTAACTACTAAATTTCAAGTATTAAACCAAGTCTACAATAAGTCCGGAGTCACCACACTAAACTCGTCTTCTCTCATCATTTTCTTGACCCCGATCTTGTCCCACCTGTTGTCATGCACACATACAAAACAAGACAACAGCCGGATACTCCGGTGAGAATAAATCCCAGTATAAAACATGGTAAACATGCATATACACCAAGTAAATCATGAAATATTCTATTATGAATAAAATTAAAAGCACTAGATTTCATAATCTGTGAAATTAACTCAAAATAAGCATGCAACTTAAATCAGATAAACATGCTACTCAAATCAAATCATAAAAACATGCTATCATGACTGAAAGCAATAAAAATGGGTTTCATAGTCTATGAAACCACATCCATAAACGCATGCAGTTCTAGTCAAATCATGTCTAGACTCGACTCAGTTATAACTCTAGGGATCCCGGTGTGAATAAGACGTCGCGATCTGTCACCTACCCTACCACTCGAGGTGACTGTACGTCTTATTCCAAGACTTCGGTCTGATCTGTATCGACATCTACAATAGGAGAGTGGAACTTCCCCTAAGCTGCGATATCACCGAACGTCTAGAAGTCTGACTGTTTCTGTCAAGACTTTCCTATCTTATATGCAATGAATATTCATCTATACACAAAGCATACACATTTCAAAGGATATGAATATAACATCTATAAACACATCAAAATCATATTATAAAATAAACAACAATAATTCTAGTATGTGCTTTTATTGGGAAACTCAAATGGATCTCAATTGAGTTGTATCTTCCCGAATATCACATGAATTATACCTTTATCGTCCCTGTCTGACGAAGACGATGACCTGTATTCAAATCTGTCCATATCAATCTGAAATGACAATATCGAATACGCTGTACTAGTGAATAACTCAATACACAACATGTTCTGATCAATACTCAATTCAGTACATAATCTGACCAATGTCTGAAGAAGATACAATCTAATTCATGTCATCGATATCACAATACAGTCTAAATCAATACTGAATCTGATCAATATCAATCTCCTGATGTTTCGACAGTATAACAATACAATCTTAATATCCCATCAATCTCAACATCACAGATATAATACCAGAACTCATAATCTCAATATCGGTATATTCAAAATCAGTGATACACAATTCTGATATCAAAATCGTAGTCAATATCTTTCGAAAATCATAATAATTGCATAAACAGTCTATTCTGAAATCTGACTTCAATTATACAATATCTACGGTAGCAGAAACATCATATCTGATTCATATTCAATTCTGACATTATCATATTTCCAAATCATCTCAAAACGTAATGAAACTTACGTCCTTGGGTAGCTCGTAGCGAGAAGAACACAATACTGCGTTCGGATTCTAATTCTGATACACGGATGTCTTCAAATTTGATTTCTAAGCTCAAGAGCTCAAGGTATTCTCCCAACCCTCGATTTCCTCTCTCTCTCCCTGAAGAATGACCGAGCTCCATATATATATATATCCATGCAATAACATAAAACGTGGCACAATTCTTTGTACTGCACGTCGCACCGCGGGTGCGGTCTGTTTTGCACCGCGACCGCGGGTGCGCTCAGTGTTCTGATATACATTACATTTCCCGAAAGCTTCGACCGCGGGTGCGCTTGGGTTTAGAACGCAGGTGCGGTCACCCTATTGTAGCAGCACCACGGGTGCGCTCTGTCTAGTACCGCGGGTGCGGTGATGCTACGAAAATTTTGCCAACTTACTGTCCAAGCACCGCGGGTGCGGTGGCTCCGGGACCGCGGGTGCGGTGTTACTTTGGCAATAAATTCCAGTTTCGCCACCTCGTTTCTCTCCTTATGTTCTTGCATTTCTTACTTATACAATGTAATCCAATCAGATATATTAACAAGAATTTCGGGCATTACATTTCTCCCCCTCTTAGATCTGAGTTCGTCCTCAAACTCATAAGTAATCAATTCAGATATACTAGAAGAGTTGTTTAATAGAGTTTAATCAAAACTCAAACATCCGATACCAATCTGGAATAAGAATTCATGAAGTATGCTATCATAATACTTCTTAAACTAACTCTGACAGAATCAATCTTGCTATGTTGGTTATACAACATCCGTATAAACCAATCACAGTTCATAACAAAACAATACCAGTAGTTGTTATCCAATCTGTTTATCCCAATCAAGGACATATACAAGCTTCAGCTTCAAATACTAATCGTCATCATCCGACGTTGGTTTCTTAAATCTGTTTATTCTGAACTATTTTCATCTTCCTTCGAAATTTTTTTAAAAAAATCTGTAGTATTTACTGTATACCGTCTGGTCTATAACTATCTCATTACCCATCTGATAAGCTGATAGCTATTGTCAAACCGTGATAATAAATCATATCAATTAGTGCTAACATCCAGCACTACAACTCCACAAATATCTTCTACTATCTGGAAAATATGTTCCGGCTATCTGTCAATCGGTGGATAATATAGGAAGGAATTAATGGTATGCTCTGTCACGAATACAAACTCAAGCAAAATCATAATCTGATGTACTCTACTTCAGTATTCTAGTTATTCTGACCATTTTTCTGATACCAATCTGTGTCATTTGATAATGTTTGTACGTTATCTGGTACAAACTAATAGATATAGATTGAAAAATCTGTCAATCACAATCATATCATATCATAATCTGGATAATATTTTAGTAATCTCATTACGAAATTCATCGAATTATACTCCCTATTTCTCATCAGAAATATACAAAGTCTGTACTAAATCTTCTGATTTCTATCTTTCTATCTTTTCTGTTAGCGATTCAGACATATCAGTACAATTTCTGCCAACATTTCAATACAAATTCTGTCATAGCTGATCTCATCTGTCTATATCACAACTATCTGTTCAAATAGCATACATTTTCAATCATCAGAATGAAAACTGAATCCACTACGGTGCATTTCTGACCCTATCTGTGATTTCAGATCCGAACTACTGACATAAACAAATCAGTTAATAACATAAATTAAAGAAGAAATACCTACCTGGTATTCTGTTCTGACTATCAATATCAAATTCTGTTATACAATTCTGCAACATTCTGATATCACAAGATAATCATTCTTATACGGTACAAATCACATATCTGCTACTCTGCTCGATATTCTGCTCTGATTATCACATTCAAGTTCTGAACAATCTAATCACATTTCTGAACTGCTGTAATTCTCGAATTCAGCTCTGATTCGGTTTGAACTGTATATAATCTCAACGGTTACAATAATCTGTATCATATACGGATTCAAAACAACAGTAATATCAAATCAGTGACAAAATATCAATATCCTATACAGATCTAGTGAGTTCAGTGAACTCATAAAACAATGATTTCTGGTAAAAATCTTCATGTCATTCTGATCAACTGTTATATCTCATCTGCAAATCAAATATGCTCCCCAAAACAATATAAGATATCTCAAATACTGATTTAGAACAATAACAATATTCAGCAGATATAAAGCAACAGTCGAATAAAATAATCTGCCAAAACAAACAAAATACATTTCTGAACTTTCTGATATCGGTATCATTATCAGCTCCTGATCACAATCTCACTGTATCAAAACAATCGGTATACTAACTTCAGATATCGCATACTCTGAATACAATCTGTTTCAAGCAGGATTCTTATCTGAATAATTTCTGTATACAATCATCACAGTTCTCAGAATATTCAATACACTCTTCAGATATTCGATTCGATCAATCAAATGCTGCAATTATATCAAAATCTCATAGATTTAACATGCATAGAATCATCAGAACATCTCTGAAGATACTGAAACACGCCAAAGAGAAACACTAAGTCATATGTAACTCCTGGTCGATACTCTTCTACTGATCTTTCAATTCTTTCAATTCATTCTGTATCCTTCCGTACATTCAATGTCATTCTGTGCTAAATTCTAAAGCACCAACAAACAGTACCTGATATCGATTCAATTCTGAAATCTATCTTTCTTATATAAGGTAAATCTGAAATCTTAGCTGGCAACATCAGTCAACTCGCACATCACTGGCAAATCTACCAATAATAGGCTCGATTTCAGTAGATCTACTGAATACATAAGGATACCATCTGTTTCTTTCTGTAAAAATCGAGTCATAGACAATCTAAATATCACAGGAATTCTAAATCTAGAATACTTATTGTGAAATCGCTAGTCATCAACCATATCTGGTCTGAATCTTGTACTCTCCTGAAAGGAATCTATAATAGTTCTGTACTTGTTCAACATACTAACATCAATAATGCGGTCAAATCAGAAAACACAAGTACGTCAAAATCTAACTCAATCTCAGTCTCATCTTACTGTAGTATACAATATGTCACAGAAATATCTGAGATCAATCTTTCTTTCTCACAAGGTAAGGGTATCAATACTACAGTAAACACAGGCCCAACAGGTAACACATATATCAATGCAATTCAATGAAAGATAAACGTAGAGAATGCATTAGTATATATCAATACATATGCAATCTAATCATAAAAGAATAGTACCTGTCACTATATCATCAAGTGCCTCTTGGGTCTGTTCCTCGGTCACTACCACCAGATGGTCCAGCTCCCTGAAATCTGGGGGAACCTCTTTGTGGACAGACTCTCGCAAAATGTCCAGGCTGTCTACAAATATTGCATCTACCAAGCACTCCTTGGCATTGCTCTGAGGAATGTCTCCCTCCGCAAGTCCTGCAACAGACTTCAGTATGACTTGGACTGGAACCACTTGAGCTAGAGGAACCACTCCCCAGTTTCTTGAATGGCTTCTTTCGAGCTTTCAGCAAATCTTGCTTCCCACTCGTACTGCCGCGATCAAATCGGAGAGGGGATTGCTTTGTCTGGGGTTGCTTCACACACATTCTCCCTAGCTGTCTAATCAGACTTGCCTCAGCTCTCTTCGCTCTACTTAAGATATCAGCAAAATGGTAAGGTCGATACATATTCATTAATGCAATTACCTCCGAATTCAATCCTCTGATGAACTGATTCACTATATCTTCATCATTTCCAGCTAAATGAGGAGCAAAACGCAGTAAAGTAGAGAATTTAGCAATATATTCATCAATATTCAATGGGCCTTGTCTCAAATTCTCAAATTCTGCTCTTTTGTCCTCCTGGTAGGAAACAGAGAAAAATCTTTGATAGAATTCAATTCTAAAGACTTCCCACGTGATCACAGTACCACGTTGTGCTAATACTCCTTTGATTGTAATCCACAAACTTCTGGCAGCCTCTCGTAACTGGTGGAATACCAATTTAACTCTCTGTTCATCTGTACACTCAAGTAAATCAAATAATATTTCTATATCATCAAACTAGTTCTGACAATCTTCGGATGTCTCGAAATCACTCAGAATCGGCGGCTGAAATAACTGAAATTCCGCCAGCTTTACTTCTATCTGAGTTTCTGATGCATCTATCTGTTCAGACGAAGTACTATCCCTCTCTGGACTTCTCCGAGACGGTATATCTGAATATCAAACAAATTAATACACAATCTATATAATCTGTCTCAGCCCTCCTCTGATCATATACCTTTGATTCAGACTCGGTTCTGATTCAGTCTTGATAATTACATGCTGTAGTCAACTCAGATAACTAACAACATGTAATAGGGAAAGCAATAAATCATGCTAGCACACACAATGTAAGTCAACATTAAAATAATTCTCATGCTAGCAATCACATGCAAGGAAAGAAAATTCAATCTACCCCGTTCATTCTATCTTATCTCAATCTAAAGGATCTATCGCTCTGATACCACCTGTTGTGGGGACCCGGACACTAATCATCTTTGGGATTTAATTATTAATTAAGATTAAACATGGTCTAAAAATTTTTCTTTTTAACATGTAAGTGCGGAAGGTAATGGAATCTAAATAACATACATCTCAGTCTCAAAATACATTTCAGTATAAAAGTACCATAATGTACATTATTCACTCAAACTAATCTAGGGTTTAACTACTAAATTTCAAGTATTAAACCAAGTCTACAATAAGTCCGGAGTCACCACGCTAAACTCTTCTTCTCTCATCATTTTCTTGACCCCGATCTTGTCCCACCTGTTGTCATGCACACATACAAAACAAGACAACAGCCGGATACTCCGGTGAGAATAAATCCCAGTATAAAACATGGTAAACATGCATATACACCAAGTAAATCATGAAATATTCTATTATGAATAAAATTAAAAGCACTAGATTTCATAATCTGTGAAATTAACTCAAAATAAGCATGCAACTTAAATCAGATAAACATGCTACTCAAATCAAATCATAAAAACATGCTATCATGACTGAAAGCAATAAAAATGGGTTTCATAGTCTATGAAACCACATCCATAAACGCATGCAGTTCTAGTCAAATCATGTCTAGACTCGACTCAGTTATAACTCTAGGGATCCCGGTGTGAATAAGACGTCGCGATCTGTCACCTACCCTACCACTCGAGGTGACTGTACGTCTTATTCCAAGACTTCGGTCTGATCTGTATCGACATCTACAATAGGAGAGTGGAACTTCCCCTAAGCTGCGATATCACCGAACGTCTAGAAGTCTGACTGTTTCTGTCAAGACTTTCCTATCTTATATGCAATGAATATTCATCTATACACAAAGCATACACATTTCAAAGGATATGAATATAACATCTATAAACACATCAAAATCATATTATAAAATAAACAACAATAATTCTAGTATGTGATTTTATTGGGAAACTCAAATGGGATCTCAATTGAGTTGTATCTTCCCGAATATCTCATGAATTATACCTTTGTCGTCCCTGTCTGACGAAGACAATGACCTGTATTCAAATCTGTCCATATCAATCTGAAATGACAATATCGAATACGTTGTATTAGTGAATAACTCAATACACAACATGTTCTGATCAATACTCAATTCAGTACATAATCTGACCAATATCTGAAGAAGATACAATTTAATTCATGTCATCGATAACACAATACAGTCTAAATCAATACTGAATCTGATCAATATCAATCTCCTGATGTTTCGACAGTATAACAATACAATCTTAATATCCCATCAATCTCAACATCACAGATATAATACCAGAACTCATAATCTCAATATCGGTATATTCAAAATCAGTGATACACAATTCTGATATCAAAATCGTAGTCAATATCTTTCGAAAATCATAATAATTTCATAAACAGTCTATTCTGAAATCTGACTTCAATTATACAATATCTACGGTAGCAGAAACATCATATCTGATTCATATTCAATTCTGACATTGTCATATTTCCAAATCATCTCAAAACGTAATGAAACTTACGTCCTTGGGTACCTCGTAGCGAGAAGAACACAATACTGTGTTCGGATTCGAATTCTGATACACGATGTCTTCAAATTTGATTTCTAAGCTCAAGAGTTCAAGGTATTCTCCCAACCCTCGATTTTCTCTCTCTCTCTCCCTGAAGAATGACCGAGCTCCATATATATATATCCATGCAATAACATAAAACGTGGCACAATGCTTTGCACTGCACGTCGCACCATGGGTGCGGTCTGTTTTGCACCGCGGGTGCGCTCAGTGTTCTGATATACATTACATTTCCCGAAAGCTTCGACCGCGGGTGCGCTTGGGTTTAGAACACGGGTGCGGTCACCCTACTGTAGCAGCACCGCGGGTGCGCTCTGTCTAGTACCGCGGGTGCGGTGATGCTACGAAAATTTTGCCAACTTACTGTCCAAGCACCGCGGGTGCGGTGGCTCCTGGACCGCGGGTGCGGTGTTACTTTGGCAATAAATTCCAGTTTCGCCACATCGTTTCTCTCCTTCTGTTCTTGCATTTCTTACTTATACAATATAATCCTTTCAGATATATTAACAAGAATTTCGGGCATTACAGTCACAAACAACTCTCATCCTTCAAAACATGTCATCATATACTTCCCTTAACAAAATCATGCTTATACATAATTTTTCCTTAAAATCAAGCATGCCACGTAATTTTTCATATTTACATAAAAATTCGTATTCGTAATAACATAAGCATGTAAAATCGTTTTTAGGGCGCTGTAAGGACTAAAAACTCAACCCGCGTGCAAAATGACCATTTTGCCCCTGGAAACCTTAATTGACCATTTTATTCCTGGACCTCTAAATTTCAACCCGAAGCAAACCAAACACCTGAAAACATATTTATAAGGAATTCATAGACGTAAACTCGAGCCCGTTTTAAAACTTGGACCAGGGTCCCGGTTTTAACCCGAAACTTGACCAATTTTCTCCCAACTCAAACCATGAGTCGAACCTACAGTACTAGCCTTTAAACCACTTATTTCAGACAACTTATTGTTGGATCTCGATTTTTCCGTGCCCAAAACGCAGCGAAAGTTTAAAAAAATTGTATTTTGACAATAAAATTATTTGTTTGATCACTCGTATGGTTTTAAGATTAAACATTCATAGGACGTTAGAATATTAAACCTTTGATGAATTAAATCACTTGGCTCCAACTACTCCGGTATTAGCGGACGTAGATCTTGTTGTAAATTCCTACGAATGTTCTTCGATCTCCTCATCCGGTCCACGATTGAAATATTTGTTCCTCTTCTAACTTACACTAGAAAGTATAGAAGATATTTTTTGTAGTACCTGAGATTTTTATATTGTTAATTCAAAATGATTTAGTGATAATTGATATGATTATAGACAGAAAGGATTAGATCGGGAAATACGAGAGAAGACACGAGATATGTGCGAGGACAGAACCCCTCGTGCATATGCGCGACCAGGAGGCGCGCATATGCGCGAGATGGGCAGAGGACCTCGCGCATATGCGCAATGGGTGTGCGCGCATATGCGTGAGCATGTGTAAGAAAATATACCAAGTCCAGAGAACCTCGCATATATGCGCGGCGATGGTGCGCACATATGCGCGAGCTGCCGAGAAGAAAAAAGTTGAGACCAGTAGGTTTCACGCATATGCGCCGAGGAGGGTCGCGCATATGCGCGAGACATGCAGTGCATAGAGAAAGATATATATATATATATATATTGCATGGCAAGACCAATTGGCTTTCTCTATGCACTGCACGTCTCGCGCATATGCGCGACCCTCCTCGGCGCATATGCGTGAAACCACTTGGTCTTGCCATGCAATATATATATATATATATATATATATATATATATATATATATATATATTTATATATATATAATCTTCAACTGTCCATCAGATTTGAAGGAAGAACCGAGAGCGTTTCCAGGGAATTATATACTAGAATTCAATTTGCGAGAAATCCGTCCCTTAGATTTTCAATCCGACTTCAATATCGTGTTTCTATCGACGAGAGCTTCAACTGGACGTAAGTTTTACTCCATTTTGATACGATTTAAAAATATAATATTTAAGGAATCGAATATGATTCATATATGGTTTCCTTGACATAGTAGACATCGTATAATCGAAACCGGATTGAAGAACAAATACCATATGAAATTGTTATGATTTTCAGAATGGAATTGATTGATATTTGATATCAAATTTGTATTGTTATCGATTATTAGTTGTGGGAATTGATATCTGTTGATTTGTACTGCTGGGTATATTAAGATTGTGCAGTTATGCCATTGAAACAGAATTAGATTGAGTTCTGATTATATCCAGCATTGATTTGAGTGGTATATTGATATTGTACTCCTCGATATTGTCATTGCCATATTGAGTATTGACAGGCTTTGAATTCGAGACTTCGACAGAGCTAGAAACCGACTAAATAAATGTATAAATCAATATTAACCGAGAGATCGACTTGAGTCAGATTGGGCTTGAGTTTTCCAAAATCAAATACTTTATTTTATTGCATTGATGTTTGCAATTCATGAGATTGATATGCTTTGTCTATTAATTTATAGCAAAGCGTGTATTGAGTCATGGGCGGAGATGCCTAGTCATTGGCGGATATGCCAAGACACTAGATGATTGAATTATATCGATGTTGCTTAGGAGTAGATCGACTCCTATCACTGAGATTCGATATATGTGCCAATGTCCAGGAACCTGGATCCCTAGAATAGAAATGAGTCGAGTCTGAGATGACGAGTCACGAGTTTATTTACAGTTTTATATCATTCATGTTTTCGGATTTGATACATGTTATTGATAACTGTTATATGATTTTATATATGTTTTTATATGATTGGATGTTTATATTGTTTATACTGGGATTATATTCTCACCGGAGTTATCCAGCTGTTGTCGTGTTTGTATGTGTGCATGACAAAATGTGGGACATGATCGAGGTCAAGAAGAGGATGAGATATTACAGTTAACGTGGAGATCCGGATCAGAAGTAGATTATGATTCAGCACTTGATACATAGTAGTTGAACCCTAGTTTGATTGTAATATAATTGTACAAGACATGTACTTTATATTGATGTTTATATTAGACTGATTCCATTACGTTCTGCAATTGTATTTTAAAAAAAAAAAGTTAGACCGTGTTTATCATAATTGATCAAATTATTCCCAAAAATGGTTAAGAAATGAATTAGCGTCCGGGTCCCCACATTTTCGTAGAGATAGAACACAAATTTGTACAAAACCTTTTTGAGAGCATAATGAATGGAAGAGTCGAAAAATATTAAAAATCTCGTTCCTTGCTTTCGGATGCCCCTGCACGTTAATGAGAATCAAATTCTCTTTATTATTTCTAATATTCAATTTACTTAATTAATTTACTTAATTAATCAATTAAATATTCTAAAAAATATTGCATGCCAAATCAAAGCCTTTTCCCTTTTTCAAATCAGCTACCAAACTTTCAAAATGCATGCCTGTGCCAGTAAGAAAGAATAAAATCCTTATTATTTCATTAATCCATCATTCACTTAATTAATCCAATTAATTAGGTTAACCATAAATTTTAATTGCATGCCATATCAAAAGTCAATCTCGATTATTAATACATATATGTTGAAAATATCATGCATTAACATTATTTTCTTTGTGTGCAAGGTTTTAAATTATGGTATAATGAATATCTCCATATCACATAAATCAATATCATATGTAATAAAAACTTAATGGGCTATATTTTAACAAAATTAAACTATAATTAATTATTAATGTCCATTTGAACTTTAATAAATTTGCATGATGGGCTTATATTCTTACAAACCCATGATCTATGTTCCCATTACATTAATCTCATCACAATCCCGATCGACGATCCAATATCATCGATGTGACAATTTCAACTTTTTTGTTATTATGATGCACACTTTAATTTCAAAATCACCAAAGTCTAAATAAGGCAGGTGTACTCCTTTGACTGTCTCAACAGTCATGCTCTCAAAATTTCTATAAACCTTTATAAAATTTATTTATAAATTTATCGATTGATCATATCAAACTTATTTATTATAAATTCAACTCATTGAATTTATTATCTCAACGGGAACAAGTAAACCAGTTCTTGTGTGACCCTCAATGGTTTAGGGATACAGCTAGCCGTGGGTTCACAACTCTTTGTGATTCGGGACATAATTCTTTATTCGGGCTTACCCTAATTTGCCCCATTCTATGCATCAACCATTGATCATGAGAATGTCAGAAACCATTTTCTGATTAAATCCATCGAATCATGCTAAGAGCGTCTAGCAGCATAGCTTCATGATTCCCTAGGTATCACTGATAGTGCCTGGAAGAACGGTCGATTATGATTAGCGTATAGTACGGTCCCTTCATATCATATATCCCAATCGAATCTGCAACTATTGGTTCATCGAGGGTTGCATAATAATTCGATAACTATGTGATACATCTCTGAGAATAAATAATGGCATCGCATGTACAATTTGAGAACTCTTTCTCTAACATACATCTCATACTCTGACCAGAGATTTCATGAACAATTATTTCATCAGATCACATAGGATATCCACACCCGTAGGTGAGCGGTGAATTCCCGATTACAATGCACTGGCTCCTACATGTGTCGCAACTGTACCCAATCTCGCAACTTGATAACTCTCCTGGAGTCGGTAAACGAGTCAAAGCACAGCCCTAGCATATAGAGCCTCAGTGTTGTCCATGGTCGTAAGGACTAATGGTGTATAATCACAACCACGGACTCATCCTCTCGATGAATGATAACCACTTGGAAAGTCCGAGGGAGTGTTGTTCGGTATAATCATCATATGACTACCCATCTCCATGTTTGGACATCTCTATGCCTTTACCAAGAAACGCAGTACACAACATCACAGATGCTAGTCTCGAGCTCAAGCGACATTTATCCATTTTTTAGGCAGCTGAATCGTCTAGGAACGAATTTAGATCATACAGTGTTTACAAATGAGTTTCAACATCGAATTACTATACATTTGTATCAAAGTATAATCAAGCTCTTTATCTATGTTTGATAAAATGGTATACAGATAAATAAATAACAAACCATGAAACAATTAATGATATTAAAATAAAGAGTTTATTACAACTGTGTCGATAAAATCCCTAGCCAACAGTTGGCTTGCAGGGCATCTACTCTAACAATCTCCCACTTGCCCTAGAGCCAACTATCCATAAACTTTAATCGCATTGCTTCGCGATGCTTTTCAAACAATGGTCCTGGCAAGAGCTTTGTAAGTGGATCAGCAACATTATCTGCAGAGGGGACTCTTTCGACTGATATATTTCTTCTTCCCACAATCTTCCAGATGATGTGGAACTTCCTCAGTAAATGTTTGGATCGCTGATGAGACCTTGGTTCATTTGCTTGCGCAATGGCACCAGTGTTGTCACAGTGCACCGGGATTGGATCAACTCCATTAGGAATAACGCCCAACTATTGGACAAAATTCCTCATCCAAACTGCCTCTTTTGCTGCAATAGATGCAGCAATGTATTCAGCTTCATTGGTGGAATCCGCAACGGTGTCTTGCTTGGAACTTTTCCAAGGGACAGCCACACCATTTAGTATGAATACAAAACCAGAGGTAAAATTCGAATCATCTACGTCACATTGGAAGCTAGAATCAGCGTAGCATTCCAATTTTAGTTCTCCTCCCCCATAGACCATGAACAAGTTCTCAGTCCTTCTCAAGCACTTAAGAATATCTTTCACGGCCTTCCAATGCATTGGACCATAGTTCGCCTGATATCTGCTTGTAACACTCAGAGCCTAAGCAACATCAAGACGTGTCGATATCATACCATACATGATACTACCAATGACTGACGTATAAGGAATACATGTCATCATCTCTATCTCTTCATCAGTTTTGGGACACATAACTTTAGATAGAGTAACACCATGACACATTGATAAGTATCCTCTCTTGGACTCTTCCATAGAGAATCGCTTCAAAAATGGTATCGATATAAGTGGCTTGGGTGAGTCCCATAATTTTCTTTGATTTATCTCTATATATTTGTATTCCCGATACATAGGATGATTCACCCATGTCTTTCATGTAGATTTTACTTGCCAACCATACTTTACTTGATTGCATTAATCCTACATCATTCCCAATGAACAGGATATCATCAACATAAAGCACCAGGAATATCACTGCACACTACAAGAAAAATGATTTTCCGCAGCACGTCATCAACAGCGTGCATTAAAAGCACGCTGCGAATACTACTTTTCACGGCGTGCACCCATATGTGCGCTGTTAATAGTGTTTCACTTGATACTATGAACGGCGTGCATTAAAAGTACGCTGCGGATATTACTATGGATGGCGTGCATTCAAAGAACGCTGTGGATACTAACTTGATACTATTAACGGCGTGCATTAAAAGTACGCTGCGGATCCGCAGCTTGCATTAAAAGCACGTTGCGGATATTACTATGGACGGCGTGCATTAAAAGTACGCTGCGGATGTAACTTGATACTATTAACGGCGTGCATTAAAAGCACGCTGCGGATATTACTATGGACGGCTTGTATTAAAAGCACGCTGCGGATAGTAAATCAGTTTTTTGAAAAAAACTCGTGTTCAGACATTAACGGCGTACATTAATCGCACGCCGTCAATAGTATTTAAAAAACGCGATGATTTTTACGCCATATTTAGCGACGGTTTATTGGAATCCATCGCCGATGTAAAATCGGCGACCGTTTATAGTAACCGTCGCTAATAGACATATATCGGCGGCGGTTGTGTAAATTACCGTCGCTAAAAAAATCGCAAATTCACTATTTATATCCGATCTCCGTTCCATTTTTCTCCACACCACTTCACAACACTTAAAATTTTATCTACTTATACGATTTTAGATTCGATTTAGATACGTGTTTTTTGTTTCAATTTTTTGTTAATTTTTTAATTGTTAATTATAATTATGAATATTATTATTATAGTTGTATTGTATTTTTTATAAAAAAATTACTAAATTTTAAAAGTAATTTTTTTTTATTCTTACGCAAAATTTAGCGACGGTTTAAGAACCGTCGCAAAACTATAAAACAGCTGCTAAATTTGAAGACCGTTGCTAAATTAGCGACGGAGCGGCGGATTTGATTTGTCGCCAATTGGCGACGGTTTTGTCGAAAATCGTCGCTCATATTTTATATTTGTATGGCTATTAACGGCGTACATTGCCCGCTGCGGAAAGTTGTATTAACAACGTACACATGCACGCCGTTGATAGAAGTGTTAACAGCGTGCATATGCACGCCGCGGATAATCTTGAACTTTTAACAGCTTCCAACTTTGCAGCGTGCAATGCGTGCTGCGGAAAGCCTATATGCGCGCTGCGGAAAGCCGTTTTTGTTGTAGTGGCACTCCCACTAACTTTCTTGTACATGCATGGTTCCTCAGGATTCTTAGCAAAACCAAACTCTTTGATAGTGCTTTCAAATATGAGGTTCCAACTTCTTGACACCTGCTTGAGACCATATATTGATATCTGAAATTTTCATACCTTATGCTCACTTCCTATTGATAATACATTCCCATCCGCTCCAAGCTTTCTTTTGTAGATCCATTTGCATCCTATGGGAATGATTTCCTCAGGTGGATCCACTAATCACCAGACTTGGTTTGAATGCATAGAGTCCATTTCAGACTGCATGGCTTCAAGACATTTGGATGAATCAATATTAGATATTTGCTTCTTTGAAGTTCATTGGATCACATCCAACACAAGGCTCATCATGGCCTTTTTCATGAAGAAGCGTATATCTTGCAGGTGGTCTGACAACCCTATTAGACCTTCTAGGAGCGTGTACTTCAACCACTGGTTGTTGGGGATTTGGTTCAACTTCTAAAGTTGAGGGAGTATCTTAAATATCTCCAAGTTCTATCATCTTGTCTTTTTCTATCTAATAGAAATTCTCTTTCAAAAAGGTGGCATTTCTTGAAACAAACAATTTTGCTTCATTGGGACGATAGAAATAATATCCAACAGAAATCTTTTGATATCCTACAAAGTAGCACAAAGTGTATCTACTATCCAATTTGTCTCCCACTATCTGCTTCACATAAGCAAGACATCCCCATATTCTCAAATAAGAATATTTGGGAGTTTTTCCCATCCATAACTCATATGGTGTTTTATCCACTGCTTTAGTATGAACATTATTCAACAACATTGCCGCAATTTCAAGCGCAAAGCCCCAAAATGATATAGGCAATTCAGTGAATCTCATCATGGATCGAACCATGTCCATCAATGTTCGATTATGACGTTCAGAAACTCCATTAAATTGTGGTGTTGCTGGTGGAGTCCACTGTGAGAGAATCTCATTCTCTTTTAGATAACCCAAAAATTCAGCCTTTAATTATTCTCCACCTCGATCAGATCGAAGTGCCTTAATATTTCTTTCTAGCTGATTTTCTACTTCAGATATGAATTCTTTGAACCTTTCAAATGCTTCAGATTTGTGTTTCATCAAATAAACATAACAATACCTTGAATGGTCATCAGTAAAGCAAATGAAGCAAGATTGCCCATATATTGTTCTAACATTTAGCGGGCCACAAATGTCTGTGTGGATCAAATCCAGTAGACTATGTGTACGTTCCACGTTTCCATTGAATGGAGTCTTTCTCATTTTTTCCTTTTAGACAGGACTTACAAGTAGGTAGAAAATTTATGTCTGACATGTCAAACATGCCTTCTCCCACTAGTTTGTGCATCCTTCTTTTGGAAATGTGACATAGTCTAGCGTGGTATATTTGTGCGGGATTTGGATCATCTAACTTTCTTTTGTTTGCTGTTGAAATCCTGTTTACTTGGACATTCACTTATCATTTCCAGAACATTTCAGGCACATATAATTTCTTATGTCCGGACTTCTTGCAGTGAAATATGTTCTGACTTATCGGGCTTTGTAGGCTTTTTAAGTGTCCTTCAGAGTTTGCCTTTTATTGTGTTTGTTTTTCTTGTGAGGGGCAAAACATTTCTTTCCCTTACTTTGTGGGCCATTTTTCGTGTGACGAGAGGCCCATTAGAAAACAACAATTTCCCGTTTTATGGTGATCACATAAGTTATAAGCGTATTGACTAGCTCTTCAAGGCTATCATCTATCTTATTCAAATTGAAGTTCACCATAACCCCGTCAAATGAGGATGAGAAAGACAACAAATTGACGTTATCTAGTAACTCATTAGGAATCACATATTCCAGGCTCACCACATTCTCAATAAGCCCAGTCATATGCACACCACGCTCATGGGCCAAAGCCATGTCTTGCATGCGTGTAGTCTTGAGCTCCTTGAAAGTGGTGTGCATAGTTTCATGCACCATGCAACTCTTGCAAATGCATTCGAATGTCAG
This sequence comes from Primulina eburnea, assembly GCF_022965805.1. NCBI lineage: Eukaryota > Viridiplantae > Streptophyta > Magnoliopsida > Lamiales > Gesneriaceae > Primulina > Primulina eburnea. Next base: position 30,267,332 of record NC_133103.1, on the reverse strand, counting down.
CAGCATTCAAAATTTCCTCAAACTGTCCCTACAATTCATTTGACACAGAAGCGAGCATGTTACACTTTAGCTTGTATACTATGGTCCTACCATATTTCATGTTTTGTCAGTTCAGCAAGACTGACATTAGTGTTTATGCCATTTTCTCCGAATTCAGAACAATTTCCCAACCAGTCTTGAAAATTAGATTCGGTTAGCTTGTTAATAACAAAATTGGATTATGTGACGAAATCGAAAATACACTGATATGGAAACAGAATAATAATTGCTGATTATTTTAAAATAAATATAATATATAAAATATGGATTTTTATTTTATAAATTCCCTCCCACTATTTTGACATATTCACCACCCTCTAATGAAAAAGAGAAATCGTATTTCCTTAGTGGGTACGTAGAGTCCAATTAGCCAATTATAATCTCGAATAATATCTGCCAATTATAATTTCTAAAAGGTAGAATCCAATTGAATCCCTATTCAACATCCGCGTGTTTTGCCTCACGTTTAATAAGGACCCAATAACATGACGTCGTTTATATTTACGTGTCAAACTAACCCATCAATATTGAATTGTAGTGGACGGTCGATATGAGTTCCCCCAATAATATGAGCCAAAGTAATGGGAGTTCCACTCAATTTACATCATATGTCTTGTGTAAGTCACAGCTTTCCGGCGTCCAGGCCTCCCCAATGATATGAGCCATACACTGTCTGCGGGTAGTGATCAACATGCAACGACGGTTGATGGAAGGCAAGGAAAAATTAAACTCTTTTAATTTTTAATTTTTTTGGTTTGCTATAAATTTTGAATCATATTCAAAATGAGGTATTTTAATTCTAAAATTGTCTCATAATTTTAATTTTAAATCGCATGCCATGTTTGTATGTTTTCCGGATTCATGAAACTATATTATTTAATAATATACATACGTGCATACTACTATATATCACATATATATCATTAGATGACATTCAACAATAAATAAGGATGTCGATCGCCAACACTATTAGATCCATATGAGCCATACATGGATCCAGGTCCAAAACCTAGGTGAATGCATGGATGCAAATGCAACTATTACAAGAGCTTCCAATATTTTATATTTATTCATCTTGTTCATCGGGCCCACCATCTTCAAATCTTGATCTCCCACTATTTTTAATAATTATATTTAAATAGCCATGCCACGTAAGGGATACATCTCATTGGGATAGGAATGAGCCATAAACCAGTCTCACTTTAATAATATCAAATATTAACAAAACGAATAAAAGACTAAAATATCCTAATATACACCTAACACATTGGTCAAGGCTCTTGATCATCCTTTATGCATTTAATATCAAATATTAACATCAATTTAATTAAACAATTTAATTAATTGATAAATCATATATCTAATAATTTATCACTAACAAAGATCATTGTTGGATCTCCGTTTTCTCGTGTCCAAAACGCAGCGGAAGTTTCAAAAAATTTTATTTTGACAATCAAAATATTTGTTTACTCGTACGGTTTTAAGATTAAACATTCATAGGGCGTTAGAATATTATATCTTTGGTGAAATAAATCACTTGGCTCCAACTACTCGGTATTAGCGGACGTAGCTCTTGTTGTAAATCTCTACGAACGTTCTTTGATCTCCTAATCCGGTCCACGACTGAAATATTTGTTCTTCTTTTAACTTGCACTAGAAAGTATAGAAGATCTTTTCGTAAGATATAACACAATTTTGTTAAAAATCTCATTCCTTGCTTTTGGATGCCTCTGCACGTTAATGAGAATCAAATTCTCTTTATTATTTCTAATATTCAATTTACTTAATTAAGTCAAATAAGTATTCTAAAAAATATTGCATGCCAAATCAAAGCCTTTTCCCTTTTTAAATCAGCTACCAAACTTTCGAAATGCATGCCTGTGCAAATAAGAATTAATAAAATCCTTATTATTTCATTAATCCAGCATTCACTTAATTAATCCAATTAATTAAGTTAACTATAGATTTTAGTTGCATGCCATATCAAAAGTCAATCTCGATTATTAATACTTATATTTCGAGAATATCATGCGTTAACATTATTTTCGTTGTGTGCAAGGTTTTAAATTATGGTATCATGAATATCTCCATATCACATAAATCAATATTATATTTAATAAAAACTTAGTGGGCTATATTTTAACTCAGTTAAAATATAATAAATTATTAAAGTCCATTTGAACTTTAATAAATTTGCATGATGAGCTTATACTCTTACAAACCCATGATCCATGCTCCCATTACATTAATCTCATCACAATCCTGATCGAAGATCCAATATCATTATGTGACAATTTCAACTTGTTTGTTATTATGATGTACACTTTAATTTCGAGATCACCAAAGTATAAATAAGGCAGGTGTACTCCTTTGACTGTCTTAACAGTCATGCTCTCAAAATTTCTATAAGTTTTTATAAACTTATTTATAAGCTTATCGATTGATCATATCAAACTTATTTCTTATAAATTCAACTCATTGAATTTATTATCTCAACGGGAACAAGTAAACCAGTGCTTGTGTGACCTTCAATTATTCAGGGATACAGCTAGCCGTGGGTTCACAACTCTTTGTGATTCAGGACATAATCCTTTATTTGGGCTTACCCTAATTTTCCCCATTCTATGCATCAACCATTGATCATGAGAATGTCAGAAATCATTTTCTGATTAAACCCATCGAATCATGGTAAGAGCGTCTAGCAGCATCGCCCCATGATTCCCTAGGTATCAGTGATTGTGCCTGCAAGAACCAGTCGATTATGATTAGCGTACAGTACGGTCCCTTCATCTCATATATCCCGATCGAATCTGCAACTATTGGTTCATCGAGGGTTGCATAATGATTCGATAACTATGTGATACATCTCTGAGAATAAATAGTGGCATCGCATGTACAATTGGAGAACTCTTTCTCTAACGTACATCTCATACTCTGACCAGAGATTCCATGCATTATTATTTCATCAGATCACATAGGATATCCACACCCGTAGGTGAGCTGTGAATTCCCGACTACAATGCACTGGCTCCTACATGTGTCGCAACAGTACCCAATCTCGCCACCTGATGACTCTCCTGGAGTCGGTAAAGTCAAAGCACAGTCCTGGCATATAGAGCCTCAGTGTTGTCCCGGGTCGTAAGGACTAATGGCGTACAATCATAACCATAGACTCATCCTCTCGATGAATGATAACCATTTGGAAAGTCCGAGGGAGGGTTGTTCGGTATAATCATCATATGACTGGCCATATGCATGTTTGGACATCTCTATGCCCTTGCCAAGATAAGCAGTACAAACATCACATATGCTAATCTCAAGCTCAAGCGACCTTTATCCATGTTTTATGGGGCTGAATCGACTAGGAACGAATTTAGATTATACAGTGTTTACAAATGAGTTTCAACATAGAATTACGATTCATTTGTATTAAAGTATAATCAAGGTATTAATCTATGTTTAATAACATGGGTATACAGATAAAGAAATAACAAATCATAAAATAATAAATTATATTAAAATAAAGATTGCTTATTATAACTGAGTGAATAAAATGCCTAGCCAACAGTTGGCTTGCAGGGCATCTACTCTAACACTTATGACCCTCAAACAGTAACCGGAAGTTGCTAGAAATTTTTCTGCACACCCAAGCTGTAACCCTAGTTGCACCAACCCACAATTATTCGATCCTAGCCCTAACTAACCCGCACCAGCCTTGCACCATGGCTACCTAAGACCAAGTTCAGACCAAAAACGTCCTACTGGTACAACCCTAGCCACCTATGCTGTCCATGCAACCAGCCCCGCGCGATTTACCAAATAGCAACCAATCTCGACACTACTCGACACAAGTGAAACGATCGCCCCCTAGCACATGACCAGCCGCGGTTGAGACCTCCTTGACCACGTCTCAACCCCCTTGGGGACGGCACCGTGGCTTGGATATGCTCCCTTCCAGCCGGTTCTCCACACATAACCCGATCTAGCCACCAAACGTCGAAACATGCTCTAGGTCCAATTGATTTCCCTTCAAGCTCAACAACCTGAGACTCCAGCACCTAGTCACTTAACCCTTGACGTGATCAGTCCCCTAGAAACAAAAATCGGCAGCCACTTACACACCAAATCAAGAAAACGTGAGTTATGTATTAAACATTGCATAATTCATGTCAAAACTTTGCCAAAAGGATGTTACATGATAGAACCAAGAATTTCTCATGCAAATACATATGCATCAGCATATAAATGGTGTAAATGAAGAGAAAAAGAGATACATGGCATGCCTTAACGTTCACATGCTCAAAAACTTGAAGAAATGCACGTAGGGCTTACACTAGAGAGGCAGGGAAAAAGCTTTCTTGAAAACCTAGAGAGAACTCGAAGGAAGCTGCTGGTTTTTCTTTTGAAAAGCTGCTGAATGAGAGGGACGGTGCGGACTTGGGATAGGTTTAGGGTTAGGGTTTGATGGGGTAGAGTTTAAGTACAAAATTAACACATTAATTAAAATTTAAAAGGGTTAAAAGGATTTTGGACCCATTAAGCACTAAAATAAACTCATCAAGCCCAATAACACTCTCGAAAAATATTTCATTTGGCACGTTTTTGAAAATATTTCCTGAACACTCAAAAAGTCCTTCAAATTGTTAAAATTTGCGTATCGGTTTAAAAGATGGCCATATGAGTAAAAATACCTAACCAAAGCTCATTTTCAAAATTCTCCCTTAAATACACCATATATTAAATAATTAAAAATAATTATTCAATAACAATATTTTTTCTGATTATATCCGGTCTCCATTACTCGTTTAAACGCGATGTACAACTTAAAATCCTAATGCATGAAACTTTTAACATAACCATGAAATAACACCTATCCATGCAATACTCATGCAATAAATGCATAAAAATCATTAAACACATATATTAAATAAAACCCTAAATTACATGCAGTCAGGTTATGTAGTTCGAATTTCTTTGACCTTACAAAAATCATGGTTATATTTTTTCGAATACCTAGTTGAACTCAAAAACAAAAAAACATAAGAATGACCATGCATAAAGCTACAATGCAATTTCATCAGTAGAACAATTAACTCCTGTTAGCGTCGTGTCATGTTAACAACAATTCCGATTTCCCAATTCAAGTTTTTTCTATTGATCCCCAAAAAGCTCAGGCATACAAATTAATTTAAAAATAAAAATCTTTTTTAATAGTGCATGGAATCTATGGCCAGAGTATGAGATGTACGTTAGAGAAGGAGTTCTCCAATTGTACATGTGATGCCACTATTTATTTTCAAAGATGTGTCACATAGTTATCGAATTATTATGCAACCCTCGATGAACCAATGGTTGCAGATTCGATCGGGATATATGAGATGAAGTGACCGTACTGTATGTTAATCATAACCGACTGGTTCTTGCAGGCATTATCAGTGATACCTAGGGAATCATGAGGGATGCTGCTAGACGTTGTGCTTAATCAGAAAATGGTTTCTGACATTCTCATGATCAATTGTTGATACATAGAATGGAGAAAATTAGGATATGCCCGAATAAAGGATGATGTCCTGAATCACAAAGAGTTGTGAACCCACGGCTAGCTGTATCGCTGAACCATTGAGGGTCACACAAGCACTAGTTTACTTGTTCCCGTTGAGATAATAAATTCAATGAGTTGAATTTATAAAAAATAAATTTGATATGATCAATCGATAAGCTTATAAATAAAGGTTATAAAAAAATTTATAAAAATTTTGAGAGCATGACTGCTAATACAGTCAAAGAGAGTGCATCTCCCTTATTTAGACATTGGTGATCTCAAAATTAAAGTGTGCATCATAATAGCAAACAATTTGAATTTTCACATCAAGGCAATTGGATCGTCGATCGGGATTGTGATGAGATTTATATAATGGGAGCATGGATCATGAGCTTGTAAGAGTATACGTTCATCATGCTAATTTATTAAATTTCAAATGGACTTTAATAATTAAATTGTATTTTAACTAAATTAAAATATAGCCCATTAAGTTTTTATAAAATATTCTATTGATTTATGTAATATGGAAATATTCATGATACCATAATTTAATACCATAATTTATAAAATATTGTATTGATTTAGTTGTGTGCCATTTTCGAGAGTCGCCATATTTGGAAATGCAAAAAGTATCTTTCATTAACTTAATTAATCCAATTAATTAAGTAAAGGAATGATTAGTATGGAAAGATGATTTTTTCATTCTTAAAATAATGGCATGCATTCGGTGGAAACTTTCTTAGGATTGCAAAAGGCATCCGAGCTTTGAAAAAGAATTCATTTTCTCGGCTCTTCCAATTCTTTGTGCTCTCAAAAAGTTTTAAACAAAAATTGTGTTATATCTCTACGCGAAAATATCTTCTACATTTTCTAGTGAAAGTTAGAAGAGTAACAAGTAATTTGGTCGTGGACCTGATTCGAAGATTAAAGAAGTAGATTGAATAACGTTCGTAGGAATTTACAACAAAAACTATATTCATTAACACCGGAATAGTTGGAGCTGAGTGAATTAATTCACCAAAGGTAAATTTTCTAACTCTCTATTATTGTTTATTCAATTTAAACCATACGAGTGTCCAAAATATTTTGAATGTCAAAACAAAATTTTTAAACCTCCACTGCGTTTTGGGCACGAGGGAAACCGAGATCCCAACAACCCCCACACGTGTTCAGCACAAAAATATAAATAGATGAATAGATCCTCAAAATTAATCTCATAATTCAACATATTGCATCCAATTAGCACATTGCAATCATCACACCCAAAATGCCTTTTGTTCCTCCTCATTCATTTGTTCTTCATTCTTATTTGGAAGTGGTAAGAGGTGAGTGTTTTGGAAAACACTCAGCAAGTGGGAGGTCGATTGATTCCAAAGATAAATATAGAACTTAATCTTTAAAGCATTTATTTAACAAACTTTGAAAACTTATTACTTTTGACTTATCATAACAGGACCGACTCAGATATGAAACAAAGATTATCATATGATTCAGAGCAATTCAGAAGCAAATCAGAAACAAATCAGAAACAAACACGACACTATTACGCATCTCATTTCTATGGTCAAATTGTCCCCAATATGTTAGTCCTCTAGGGTTGAAGAACACAGTTTTATACTCACTGATGGGAGCTAGAACACGGTTTTATACCCACCGATGGGGGCCAAACAGAATTACAATTATCGTTCCATTTCAAATCGATTTGTAATAGTGTTTCACAGAATTCAATTATCGAACAGAAGTTATCAGAATTCGAAAGGAATTTTAGCAGAGTCAAGGAGTATCGAAATCAGTAGAACATTTCCTAGATCGATCGAGATTTCTAAATTATAGCATACTGATTTTTGAAAATATAGACTCACATTCAAGCATGTCATGTTATTTTATGCGAAGTTTAAAATTACAAGAAGATATGTAACAAAAACCCACTTACTGAAATTTGCAGATGGGGGTGGTCCGAAAATATGCTTGATTCTTGAACGAGTTTCTACCGAAAATTGGACAACACTTCGACGTATTTCTGGAGCAAATTATGCCGTCAATTCAGCAGAACTTTGACGTAATTTTTTGAGGACACAAACTGTACGAAGCTTCTTCTTTTTTCTTTCCTTGCCTTGGCCGAATTTTGGATGCTTTGTGGAGTGAAGAAGCCGAATTTTTCTATGGCTTTTTGGTGTGTTTTTCCATCAGCCTATTGGGGTGTATTTATAGGTGCCAAAAATTATTTTCAACACCCCCATGGCCGCCCACCTTGGTCCCCAAGAATAACATTAAATGTAGTCAAAGTTCCATCCAAGCACCAAGAGTCATCTAGGTTTTCTACAGGGACATTTCTTGCGTAATAAATTTGTCCAATCTCTTAGCTCTTCTTTTAGCTCCCTTTTGGTCCTTTTAGGACAATCATGGTTGAGCTTCATTGAGCTAAAAGATTGAGTCTTCAGCTGGGGGTATACTTCTCCGATGATGACTCTTCGATTTATGCGGTTTCTTATAGCATAGCTTCTTGTTTAGCTCATCTTCGAGCTTTGGAGCTACCTCCTCGAGCCATGTTGGCTGAAAATTTAAGTTATTATTTGAGTTTTATAGTTACGATTAAAGTTTTGAGCTAAGTTTCGAGTTTTATTTCTTACATGATTCGCTTTGGAAAATTTTGGGTTCTCACATCCCACCCTCCTTATTGGAAGTTTCGTCCTCGAAACTTAGTTCAGTTTGATCTTTTAAGTAGATGAGAATATTGGGGGTGCATCCTTTCTTCTAGTTCCCAAGTGGCCTCCCGTTCAATATGAATTGACCACTGTACTTTGACAAATGGGATTGTTCGGTGTCTTAACACTTGATCTTTGGTGTCCACTATTCGAATAGGGACCTCTTCATATTTCAGCTCTTCCTTCAGGTGTCCTTCGATCATTAGCGGTGCAACTTTAAGGATGTGACTTGGGTCTGGGATATATTTCCTTAGTTGTGAATATGTGGAAAACGTTGTGAATTCAGGACATATCTGGTAGCAAATCTAGTCAGTAGGCTAGGGTACCCACTTTCTCCAGTATCTCGAATGGTCCTACATATCTTGGATTTAGCTTCCCAGACTTGCTGAACCGAACCACTTCTTTCATAGGAGAGACTTTAACATACGCCTTCTCACTGATTTCAAACTCCAACGGTCTTCTCTTTAAATCTGCCTAGCTCTTTTGTCTATCTTGAGTTGTCTTGAGTCTTTATCTGATTATGGCGACCTTATCAATGGTTACTTGAACAAGTTCAGGTCCAGTGATAACTTTTTCTCCAACTTCATCCATTACAAAGGTGATCTACACTTTCGACCATACAGCGCCTCATACAGAGACATTTCAATACTTCTATGATAACTGTTATTATAAGCAAACTCTATTATGGGTAACTGCTCGCTCCAATTTCCATGAAAATTCAGAGCACACGCCTTAACATGTCCTCGAGGGTTTGAATTGTTCTTTCAGTTTGGCCATCAGTCTGTGGATGATAGGTCGTGCTGAGAGTGAATTTGGTCCCCATAGCTTTTTGAAAACATTTCCAAATTCGTGATATGAATCATGGATCTCTATCAGATAATGTACTTTCCGGGATACCGTGTAATCTCACTATGTTATCCATGTACAAGGTGGGTAACTTATCCGAATTGTAATTCATTCGAACCGGTATGAAATGTGCCGATTTGGTTAGCCTGTCAATGATTACCCAAATCCCATCATGACCTTGCCTTGATTTTGGTAATTCTACTACGAAGACCATGGAGATGTTATCCCACTTCCACTTTGGTATTTCTAATGGTCGTATGAGTCCTCCAGGCTGTTGATGTTCCGCCTTGACTTGTTGACAGGTTAAGCACTTGGAAACAAAGACAGCTACATTTTTTTTCATTTCATTCCACCAGAAATTATTTTTCAGCTCTTTGTACATTTTGGTGCTTCCAGGATGGACTGAAAATTTTGATTTATGAGCTTCGGGCCATTACTTTCTCCCGAATCCCATCGACGTCTAGAGCACACAACCGTCCTTTCATCCAGAGAACACCGCTCTCATCAATCTGAAATTCTGGTGTCTTTTCTTCTTGAATTTGTTCTTTAATCTTTGTGATAGAGGAATCTTGGCTTTGTTTTAATTTGATTGATTCTCTAAGGCATGGTTGAGCTGATAGAGAATACAAGTTTAATTTCCTAAAGTTCATCCGGCTCAAAGCATCTGCTACCTTATTTGCCTTACCCGGATGGTAATTGATTGATAAATCATAATCTTTCAGAAGTTCGATCCACCTTCTTTTCCTCATGTTTAGTTCATTTTGGGTAAATATTTATTTGAGGCTCTCGTGATCAGTAAATACTTCGCATCTTACCCCATAAAGGTAATGTCTCCAGATCTTTAGCGCAAATACGATTACCGCTAACTCAAGATCATGAGTTGGGTAATTTTTCTAATAAGTTTTTAATTGCTTGATGCATAAGCAATTACCCGTTCTTCCTCCATAAGCACAAACCCTAATCCTCACTTTGAAGCTTCACTATATATTGTGAAGTTCTTACCATCCTCCGGAAGAACTAGTACTGGTGTAGATGCGAGTTTCGTTTTAAGGGTTTCAAAAATTTTCTCACATGCTTCATTCCAAATTAATTTTGAATTCTTCTGAGTGAGTTTGGTGAGAAGAATGGCTATAGAAGAAAATCTTTCCACAAATTTCCTATAGTAGCCAGCTAAGCCCATAAAACTTATTATTTCGGTTACAGTCTTTGGTCGATGCCAGTCCTTGTTTGTCTCTAATTTCTTATGGTTTACTGATACCCCTAATTGAGAGATTATATGTCCTAAGAACGCAACACCTTTTATCCAAAATTCACACTTCCTGAATTTGGAATAGAGTTCATTTCCTTGTAGTGTTTGTAAGGTGAGACGCAGATGTCCTCGGTGGTCTTCCTCACTTGGTGAGTATACAAGGATATCATCTATGAAAACCACCACAAAATTATCAAGGTACGGCTTGAATACCCGGTTCATAAGGTCCGTGAATGCTACAGGAGCATTTGTTAGACCAAAAGGCATTGCCGTGAATTTGTAGTGTCCATATCTTGTCCTAAAATCCGTTTTAGGAATATCCTTTGCTTTGACTTTCAGCTGATGGTACCCTGATCTTAGATCAAGTTTTGAGAAAATTTTGGCCCCTTTTAGCTGATCGAAAAGATCATCTATTCTTGGGAGCAGTTACTTATTATTTATTGTGATTTTGTTTAACTCTCTATAATCAATGCATAGCCTCATTCTTCCGTCATTTTTATTTACAAACAGGACTGGGGCTCCCCATGGGGATGCACTCGGTAGGATTTGTTCTTGTCCAATAACTCCTGAAGTTGCTCCTTTAAATCTTTTAATCAGCTAGAGCCATTCGGTATGGTGCCTTTGAAATTGGTGCAGCACCAGGGACCAAATTGATTTTAAACTCCACTTCTCTATCGGGTATCGCACCCAGTAATTCCTCGGGAAAAACGTCTGGAAATTCTTGGACGACTGGAATTTCTTCCAACTTTGGAAGAGTTTCTTCTCTGACTTCGCTGATCATTGCCAGGTAAATTTTCTCACCGCATTTTATGGCCTTCCAGGTTTGCGAGGCAGATAGCAGAGATTTTAGTTCCTTGGACTCTCCATGGTATATGATTTCCTTTTAAGTCGGAGTTTGAAGTTTAACATTTTTCTTTGGTAGTATACTATTGCATGGTGTTTGGCCAACCTGTCCATTCCGAGAATGATGTTTAACTCAATCATATTGAGTTGAATCAATTCTTCCTCAAAGTTCTGTTTACCGATGCAAATTTTACAGTTCATATATACCTTATGGGTCTCAATAGTTTTGCTAGCAGGTGTTGCAACTTTTAACGGTTCCCTAAGAGTTTCATGCCCAAGTTTCAGTTTATTAGCAAATCTTCTAGACACAAATGAGTGCGTAGCACCACAATCAAACAAGGCATAAGCTGGCATTTTATTGAGTAAAACCGTACTTGCCACCACATTGTTGGCGTTATCAGCTTCATCCTGGGTTATAGCATATACTCGAGCGTTATTCTTGTTTTCATTTGGTTTGCTGGGTCCAGTCCCTTTATCTTTGTTCTCAGGACAATCTTTAATCTGATGACCCACCTTTCCACATTTGAAAAAAGCGCATGTCTTCCTATAACATTCCCCGATGTGATTCTGCCGACAAGTAGCACACCACTTCTCTTCTTTGTTGTCAGCATTGCTAAAGGTTCCTTTTGAGGGGCCGCTTGAATTTGGGACCACCTTGAGCAGACTGACCGATGAAGGGCCTCTTGTTTTTGTTCTCCTCTTCACGACGCTTGATATCTGTTTCTGCGCTCATTATCGCGAACATTAAATCCACGAAATTTGTTGGTCGGAATACAGCCAAAGCAGATTGAAATCGGCTGCTCAGTCCTTTCTTGGAACGGTGAATTTTTAAGGTCTCATCTAACATGATGGTTGGACATATTTAAGGACCCTTAGGTTCATATTTGAAGGCTGGACAAATAAAGCAACTAGGTTGAACGAAAATTATATGTATTGAGGACTAGAATCCGGATTTCCTTCATAGGAGAACACGACACTTAAATGTGGTTAGGGTTACATCAGGGGATCTAAAGGGATGGTATAAGGGTCTCAGGGTGGCTATGCAAAGGCTGGAATCAAGCTAGGAGAGGGTCGCTCGAGTTTAGGGGTTTCTAAGGCTAGAGCTTGCGATTTTGCTTCCTATGTGCACGCGGCTGCTAGCTGCTGTTAGGTCACATTCAAGGGTCTTGAGAGGTTCAAGACAGTGCCTTAGACAGATTGAACGAAGGCAGAAACGAGGGCTAGGCAGGAGACGCACCTAGGAGGATCGTGCAAGGTTACCTAGTGCACGGGTGAAGGGAGTCCTTTTGTTAGGGATATTAGATTTGGTACGGCAGGTTCCTAAAGGGTTGGTAATGGTCCTAGAAGGGTCAACTAAGGTCTGGACATGTGGCTAAGGGGCTGGAGTCGAGGTTAGCTTAGGATCGAACCAAGTAGGGGCTAGGGTTTGTGCATAAATTTTCAATAGAATTCTAGGCTTTATCGAGGTCCTTAATTGGCTTGATTTGGGTTGAATATTGTTTAGTTAGGTGTTATTAAGCTTTGCTTGAAGTTTGGTAAAATTTTGTTAAGTTTCGAGTCAATACGAGTCAAAATCGGAATATACGTCTAAGCTTTAAAAACGATTTGAGAAGTTAGTTGAGGGGCATAAGTTTACATTTAAGGAATATTTATGGGAGTTTTTTAAGGTTATATGTTAAATTTTGAATAATTTGGGATGTCGTTTCGAGGTCTAAGGAAAAATACGAAAAGTTTTGTTTCTAGGGGTAAATAGTCATTTTATACCGAAAAATGTTAGACGTCCTGACATTGTCCTGAATGCTGTAAATAATCTTATATGTTTATTTTAAATGTTAATGAATTTATATGATAAAACATTAACGCTAAAAGACGTGTTGCATGTGTGGTTTAAAAGAAAAACTAGTATCTAACACGTGCGATGAACGTGATGAAATTAATTACTATGCTAAATTATATATATTTTTAAAATACAAAAAAATGATTATAAATCATACAATTAAGAAACAAATTTTTCATATATTCTGAAAAATTTCTTTAAATACAACATTTGTCGTTGAATTTTTTTTGCTACTATACAACATTTAAATACAACATTTGTCGTTGAATTTTTTTTGCTACTGTCACTCTAGATACAACGACATATAACTGACCATGACTAAAAACTGGTTTTTTCAAAAGTATTCCCACATGAGATAAAGATTGCTCCTGACTTTTTTTGATTGCCATTGCCTATGATACAATCAAATGAAATTGTCTTCGTTGAAATTTGAAAGGAAGTCTTGTATCAGATGGAGCCAATGACAATATGGGAATAATAACTTTATGACCTGCATTAGTTCCGGTTAGAATCTTTCCTTCCAAAACATGATTTCCAAGTCTTGTCAAAATCAACCTAGTTCCATTGCATAGTCCAAGAGAATGATCTATGTTCCGCAACAACATAATCGGAGTTCCTACCTTCAAGTTTAACTCGTGATTTGGTATTCCAGAACACCTGATTGCGTTTAAGAACTCAGGGGTATGCACATCATTTAATAAAACAATATTTTTATCTGAATGACATGTTGTATCAGAACTTAGATACAATTTTCCATCTAAATGGTTCATAGAAATCATGTATTCATTTACTGATTGAACGACATCAAGAGTCGGGGCCAATATAGCTCTTTGCTGGAAATATGTTGCATCACTGACAGTATTTCCAAACAACGGATATGTGGTCTCAACAATTGTCGCAATAGGATCATTGTAATCTTTCAGCAAAAGTTCGTTAGGAATATCAATTGTTGCATAACCATCATTTTCTTCTCCAATTTTTCCATCCCCTAAATTAACAATCCAATCCGAATTTTTTTCATTTCAGCATATTCTTGATTAGAACCCAAATTCCGCAGTCTTATGTTTTCCGTCAATCTCAAAACTTTGCAATGTCTCCAAAGGTACGATGAATTAATAGTGGCAGGAACAATATCATGTCTACTACTTTTTGGAATAACAAGCAATATTTGTCAAAAATCACCGCTGTAAACAATTGTTTTTCCTCCAAAAGGCATATGAAGACTTGAAGGATTGACGAATATCATTATATCTTTCATACTTTTATCTAGAGCTTCAAAACAAAACTTGTGTGTCATTGGAGCCTCATCCCAAAGGATAAGTTTCGATTTTACTATAAGTTATGCAAGAGGACTTCCTTGCTTGATATTGCATGTTGATTCCTCAGTAGGATTAAATGGAATAGAAAAGCGAGAATGAGCAATTCTTCCACCAGGGATCAGAAGAGATGCTATACCACTGGATGCCACATTCAGAACAATTTCTCCATTTGATCTCAAGCATGCAGACAGAGTTTTCCAAATAAATGTTTTTCCAGTACCTCCATATCCATATACAAAGAAAATCCTTCCCGTCTTCGAATCAATAGCAGTCATAATCGTATTATATACTTGGCGTTGTTGATCGTTCAAATTATTTAGGAGATTATGATGTTCTCTGAACAGAGTTCTTCTATCAAACCGCAATTCATTATGTATTAGGCTATTTCGCGAAGACTGGAAATATTGATAATTTGGAAATGGCATTTATTGAAATCCACGTAAACTCTTTCCATAGCTTCGCAATAATTTCTCAATTTCCACCAACGCCTGAATTTTAATTTGATCCTCATTCAATTCAAATTCTATAAAAGAAATTAAATTAAAATATATAAATTCATATAGCTTGCAAAAATTTACTAAATCATAAAAGGTGCATACCTTGATGCTTTAGTAAGTTATGTTGTTTGTGTAAAATATCATCCGATAAATATGTCCAACATGACTCTCAAACTACTTCAGGTCGACTGATACTGTCCAATGACAATAGAATAGCAAATAAGACTCTCAAGGATTGTGCTGAAGCCCAATGACTTGCCTCAATGATGCCATCAATATACTCCTTGTCATCATTCAACAGCCCTAATGCATAGCAAGCATTACGAAATGAACGGTATTGAACACCATTGACAACAGATATTTCATCATAGCACGTGGCACCACGAACTACATTGAGTAGACATTTTAAATAGTACATATCACCACAACCCGGAGGAACATAAAAAATACGTCCAATTGAAAATCTTTGTTTTCTAGGAACAAATTCTCGTGTATCTCTTTTCCAAACAAACTTCATTGGAAATTCAGCATATGTTAATTCTCTTGCCTCTGGATATATTTTATATGCTTCCATCCATGCAAGAAACATGCTTTGATTAACAGTAGGTCGTTCAAGAATAGTATCAATTTCATCCATATCAGAAAATAATATTTTGTTCATTCGGAAGATGAAAGCTCATACGCTCAACAGGTGGGTCTCTGTATTGAATATCAAATCAAAAAATTCTCCACGCCGCCTCACATGGGGAAATGTATCTGCAGTCGTAGTACATATTGAATTCATCGACAGTTTTTCCAAAATTCTCATTATCTGAGCTTTGATAAAATGATGCAGTCACACGATCATGTCCTTTATTTATATACTCGAACAAATATTTGATCTCTTGAGACTGGTTAAAACATTCGACATTAATATGAGCTCCGTACCGAATAAACAAATAACGTTTATGATGAACAACAAACATGTTATCTAGATTAACTCCATTCTTTAGAATTGTTCGTGCATTATCTTTGCGTCTATAGACTGGGTATCCATCCTCATCAATTGATGTCACTTCAACAAATTTTTTTGGAAAATTCTTTGTGCAACAGCCATCAAACATGCATGGGGATTTCTTTCTTGCCTCTCCACACGGACCGTGCATCATGAGATCACGTACTGTATTGTAATAAACTGGATCATCTTTTTCGTCGGGTATTTTAGTAGAAATGATACCATTGATTGCCTCTGGTGTTGGATATTTGTCTTCTTTATAGAGGAAAATCAAAATGTGGGCATGCGATAATCCTCGCTTTTGAAATTCCACAGTATATATAACTGAAACAATTTAAGATGAATAATTAGTTATATTTAGTAAAATATTTAAAATTTCTAATATTCATGATAATAAAAAATAATATATAGTTGCCAAAATTAAAAAAATTTACCTGCCTTAACATTTCCAAAAAAATTATTCTTTCGGAGATCATTAATCAAGGCATCTAACTTTATTTTAAAAATTCTGCAAACAATATCTGGACGGTCTTTAGGCTTCAACCCACGTTCCTCGACAAATCTCACAATTTCTGGCCATTTTTGGTTGAATGTAAATGTTAGAAAAATCTGGATAACCGGCCCATTTGCATATAGCCATCACATCTTGATAGTTCTAAATCATATATCTGGCCCCTCCAGTAAATGTAGAAGGCAATATAATACGTTCTCCTTGAGTGGAGGGATTTTTTTCACCACGCAGAAGTGCATCATGAAGACCTTTGTACATCTCACATCTCAACTGTTTTTGATTCATCCGGATATATGTCAGCCTTGAAGATTCAACCATTGTGTATGCGTCTGCAACAAATTCTGAAAAAGCCTTCTTGAAGATAAAATAGTTGAAGATTCGCCATCTCTATCTTGAAGTCGATATGCAAAAAATTCTCTTATACTCACTTTTTTTCTCCCTACAGAACTTGATTTAGATTCTGAAAATGAGATATCTTCTCTATAACCATCCTCGCCATAGGGAAAAATTAGTCGATATTGGAGAGCAAGATATGCAGGATTTAGTTCATTGATACGTTTAAGTTTTCCCGTTTGTGTTTCGACTAAAATATCTCTATCACCTAGAGACTCGTCGAAATCTCCCACAATCAATGCTGCAACTTCAGAAGCAGAAGGAAGACTATATCTTCTTCCATCACCACATCTTCTACCAATCAGCTTTAATTTAACATCGGATCGTCTTTCTTCCTTCATTCTTTCTTTGGTCATCCTAAAAGACTTGACCAAAACATTGTTTTCATCTAACATGGCCTTCAAATCTGAAATTATCTGGAGATGAAGATTATTTCACTCGCTATTTTTTCTGAAAAAATTATATTGAAGAGGCGTAATTTAATTAAGTTTGTATAAAATAATTCATAAACATGATAAAGTAATATAAATATAGATTCTAGATATACCTGACGGAAGAAATGCGATTTGAAATTTCATTTTCTGTGTCGTAAATGTAAGGCCTGAGATGTTATCATTTTGTGAGACCCGGAAAAGAAAATATTATTGATGGCATTTTTGTAATTAAGTGGAAAAAATACTTGAATTAAAGTTGATGGCACTTTCGTAATTATTGAGGGACCAAATTGCAAATAGTGGAAAGTTGAGGGACTAAAGTGCAAATATGGAAATTTTGGTTGGACACTTGTCTTGCCAAGCTTATTAACGTGTAACCCTTCATCCTTGTCACATTTTTCAGCATGAAATTCGAAACTCCATGGATGATATCTCCAAGTTTTGTTGTTTTTATCATAGAAAATTGATTTTGCAAGATCCGGCCATCCGATTTTCGATCCGAGCATAGTTCTGCGCTCCTCTCATCAAGAGCTACTAGAGGATGTAAGTTTCATTGAATTCCAACATGTTTCGAAATCTAGTTGTTGGAGTAATTGTGATTTTATTATAGATATGTATTCTTGAGTAGCTAGAGATCATAACGCCGTAAACGGATTGATTATCGGATGTCGTATGCAATTGTTGAAAAATCCAGCATGTTGGCCAAAATTACATGTAGTAGCCCGAATTCCAAATTGGGTAATTAACGGATTAATGGTGATTAAGAAGGTTTAATGTGTAATTTTGACCGTGGTCATGATCGGACGGACCGAAGATGGTTCGGTAGCACCGAAGGGTTCGGACGATCCGAAGTGGGTTCGGTGGATCCGATCATGAGGTGTCAAGAGTTGATCGACACGTCAGTTTACATGCAAGTTCGGATGATCCGAAATGTAGGTTCGGTGGATCCGATCATGAGGTGTCAAGAGCCGATGGACACGTAGGAGTTCGGACGTTCCGAAGTAGATTCGGTGGATCCGAACATAGCCTATAAATAGTGCTCGGATTTCCTCATTTTGCATTGCAAATTCTTGAGTTGTGTCTCATATTTGAGAGGTTTGGAAGGTTTCTAAGGTTAGTTGTCGGTCGAGCGATAGCCAAGAGCTGCCAGGATTCGTAGCGTAGCGACGCCTGAGTTACGAGGCAATCGACATCAAAGGGCTGTCGATGGACGAAGGTAAACCCTAAACCTTTGGTATTACTGGTTTTGCTAGTCGAGCATGGTAGTATTGTTCATTGGGTATGCTTTTGATGCGTAGGCTTGTTCTAGACCTGATTAGCGGTGTTGCGTAAGGCTAGGCTTGCTGTGATAGAGGTACGAAAGTACTATCCGAGATATCCTGGTCGAGTATACATCCTTATATGTGTTGCATGATTATGTGGTGCATTGATATATGATGCATGCTATTATGTCACGTTTTATGATGCATGTTGCATTTCATGTTGAGCCGTATCTCCTTCGAGATAGCCTTTACTGTTGAGCTGTATCTCTTTCGAGATAAGCTATATCTTGTGGGGCCGCTCAGCCCTGTCTTGTCTTGTGGACGCATGGACACCGAGAGTACACAGTGGCCGACGGGTCCGGAGGGCTTCGGTGATCCGAGACATTTTAGGTCCACGTCTGTTCTTGTAGTGGATGCAGTGACCCAGAGGAGTACCGCGCGGCACTATCCACTTGGCGCCTCTAGACTGAGCATTTTGAGATCCTTTGTTACTCCTGTTTCTTGACTACCCTGGTATCATATCATAGCATGTGCATTTCATATAGGCTTGTCTACTCATGCTTTTGTACTGGGCGTTCTTATCGCTCACGTCCTCGGTTTTGTTTATCTTGGACACCCCATTCCCACGGGGCAGGCCTCAGGTTGGATGGCTCGGGAGGAGGAGGAGGAGGACGTTGAGTAGCCGGTGGAGTTATTTATTCAGTACTCTTTGATTCGATATGGTTGTACCGTATACTTTCTTTTCATTCTGAGTTGTTATGGATTTTCGATGGGGTTGTATAACTATCATTTGTTGACCTTTTCCGCTATTATCTCTGATTGTTATTAATTAAGTTAATTGCATGCTTAGTTCTTGATTAGTAGGTGATTCTGGAACGGGTCACTACATTACATGGTGCTGAATTATTGTGTTTTGGATGGGTATTGTTGTGGATTATGAGTTGTTGATGTTAGTGGATTGTTGTTTGAGTTATCGAGATACCGAAATTGCGTAGTTATGTCGCCGAATTTGTTATAGAATGAAGTTAATCAATTTCATGTCTTGAGTTGAGTTTGATATTGATAATGTGAAGTTCGAATTGTGCTTGTTCAGAATTGGTGAAGAAGATTCGGACTTGAGATCGTAGCTTCAAAACCCGAAGAAAATGAAAGTATAAGTCAATGTGGTATTGGGAGATCGACTTGAGTCGGTTAGACTTGAGTTTCCCTAAATCACATACTTTACTTTATTGCATTGATATTGCATTGATTTGATTGATATAATTGTTCTCTTGATTATAGATAGCAGGTATTAGACGAGTAGTCTTATGACAGAAGTGCCTGATAGTGGTGGGATCACCACGGGCACATTGCACGATGTCATGAGATATTGTATTGGCGGAAGTGCCATAGTCTGCTACTGGATAATTGGCTATCGATGTGGATAGAATTATAGCTCATTCTATTACTGGTGATCAGTATTGTATCGATGTGGATAGAATTATAACTTCTTCTATTACTGTTGATCGATGTTATATCGATGTGGATAGAATCGGAGTTTCTTCTATTACTGGTGATCGATCCTATACTGATGTGGATAGAAACAGAGCTTCTTCTATTACTGGTGATCGATGCTATATCGACGTGGATAGAACTGGAGTCTTTTCTATTACTGTTGGTCGATATAGAATGCCAATGTCTGGAAACCGGGAACCCTAGGCTAGGATTGAGTCTAGTCTGAGTCGTGGAGTCACGAGCATTGTCGACAGTTTGATATTGATTATGTTTCAGATATTGATACATATCTTTGTTACCTGATTACATGCTTTATATTTGTTTATATGATTGCATGTTTCGTTGATTTATACTGGGATTATATTCTCACCGGAATTATTCGGCTGTTGTCTTGTCTGTATGTGTACATGATAACAGGTGGGACAGGTTCAGGGTTGAGGAGATGAAGAAAGATCGTGATTAGAGTGGAGATTCCGGACTTTGATTTTGATGTATAATAGGGTTTGAACACTTGACATTAGTTGTTAAACCTTAGTTTAGTTTGAATGCATGCAGTACAGGACTTGTATTGTATTTTATATACTGAGATGTATATATGTTTGATTTCACTACGTTCCGCATTTTAAAAAAAAAAATTTAGACCCTGTTTTTAATTGATTAATTAGTCCCAATTATGATTAAGAACTTGATTAGCGTCCGGATCCCCACAGTAAATACATAGCTGAGCAAACTTAAGGGATACACCTTGACATGGAAGTAAGCTTCCGATTACATGATAATTTTGACCATGAAGTTTAAAAACTGGAGGAGAGCCGCCTTGATTTAGACTTGAATCTATCCTTCCTCCCATCGACGTGAAGCAAAACATGTTATTGTATGATCGGAGGTTTTCACAAAAGTGTTTGCTCTTGTTGATGGTTCCGTACAATAAATCATGCAATATTTGAGGTGGTTTCTTCAAAAATGGAAGAAGTATTTTTCCTTGGATACAACATAAAGAGTACTTAGGACTTCGAGATTTATTATTTGGACACAACTTCTCTTCATACCAGAACATCGCACAACAAAACTCACATTTGTACGATGTATCACCTATATCCCAATAATCTATGAATGAAGTGTAGGAATCAAATATATATTTGCAAAAGAAAAAATTTATATTTGAAAAATAAAATGAAAATTTTTAAAAAAAATTTCTTTATAAATATCTAAAAACACAAAAATATAACCTTACTGACAGCTGACAATGATATATTTTTTAATTGATTATGGCAATCTTGTCGATTCTCCGATATGCTTGTTAAGTTTATGGGCACTGGAGCAGATATGTCAGCTGCAAAAAAAATATAATTATTGCTATAACAAAATTAAAATGCATAAAATTGTAGTCATAGCAATGCACGAGATGAAATTAATTACTGTGCTAAATTTTATAGATATTTAAAATGCAGAAAAAATTAATTACTATGCTAAATTGTATAGATTTTTATAATGTGTGACATGGTTATCGATGGAATCAAAGATATCATACCATTTTGTGATATCACATAAAGGAGATCTAGATGTTGTAAAAAATCATCTTCTGAACTGAATCATCTAAACTATATCCTTCAGATATTCTTGGTCTGAAATCCAAAATTTCTATTTACAATACAACAAAATAATGTTGTCAGAATAATGAATAATTGTTGTGAAGTTTATTTTACAAAAAAATAACAACTAAAATAATATTATATAATACATCTATTTTGTGTTTATAAATACCGACTATACTGATCAACTTGACAAGACAATTTGATTTTTTCTCATTATTATTTAATTATTTAAAATTATAAAGATTAAAAACATATAATCATAATAAATTTATATGTAATTGAAAACATGATGATCAAATTTAATTTAAATAAGATAATCATGTTTCGTGTGTTTACAAAATAAAATCTATCCGATTAAATAGTTCAATTATGTTGAAAAAATATAATCATGATAAAAATATTTAAGTTTAAAAAACTTAGATATGAAATTTTATTTAAATAAGATAATTACGTTTCATGTGTTTATAAATTTATATTTAGTACTACGATCGATTCTAAATGATTAATTAATAGAAAAATAATAAGTTTTTAGATAATAATTTGTACATGTTTAAATTTTTACACCCCGATCTGACCTCAAATTTATCTTTGGATTATGATTGTGTTTGTTTTTTGCAACTTGTAACATAACTTATGATTGTATAAAATGGAAATAAAAATTAAAGCCCAACCCAACCCAAATTTCATATCAATAAAGGCCCAAAATTACATTTGATATTTTAACATAAGCACATTGTGGGTTTAGGCCCAAAAAAGAGTTTAACCTAGCTATTTGGAGTATATAAACAAACATGTCAACTCAAGCTCTCATTTTACAGTCCACTTCTCTTAACTTTCATTTTCTCGTATCTCACAATAAAAATTCACACATTTGTTTGAAGTTTGTAACTTTTTATGGTTTCCGTGCTCTTGTGAATCAACATTTTTCGACAACATAAATAGTAGTTGGATCAATTTCAAAGATTCTCAAGAGACATGTTGCACATTATTTTCATATTGGAATTCAATTTTTAACCGAATAGCTAGGTTAACAATTTTTCATTCAGATCTAAACTTGGAGCTTTATTTAAAGCTATCGGACACTACAGATCTGAAAAATCGAATTATTTCTTTAATTTTGTTGGATGGATTCCGGTTTTATTTTGATTTTGGCTTTCTGTTTTATTTATTTAAATTTAAATTTTTTTGTACCAATTATAGAGATCATCCCTTGAGAAAGATCACATATTTTTTCACTTTTACTTCGACTGTTTGTGTTTATGTTTTATTTCTTTAAATTTTCATTCTAGTAAATGATAAATTTGTGTTTGTCGAGATTCTTGTACGGATAGTCCCAAGACAAACCTTACATCCTAAATTTTTATGGTTTTTACACATTCAGTAAGAATTTTTATGGTTTAGTTAGGTGTTATTAAGCTTTGCTTCAAGTTTGATTAAGTTTCGAGTCAATACGAGTCAAAACCGGAATATACTTCTAAGATTTAAAAATGATTTGAGAAGTTAGTTGAGGGGCATAAGTTTACGTCTAAGGAATATTTATGGGAGTTTTTTAAGGTTTATGTTAAATTTGGAATAATTTGGGACGTCGTTTCGAGGTCTAAGGAAAAATACGAAAAGTTATGTTTCTAGGGGTATAACAGTCATTTTATACCGAAAAAATGTTAGACGTCCTGACATTGTCCTGAATGCTGTAAATAATGTTATATGATTATTTTAAATGTTTATGAATTTATATGATAAAACATTAACGCTAAAAGACGTGTTGCATGTGTGGTTTAAAAGAAAAATGATATATATATTTTATAAGTGATGAAAATATGAAACGTTGGAGGAGCTGAGGTAATTGTATCTAATACGATGATACGATGATATGGTTGGAGATATCTTGAGGGAAAAGGCCCGAGAGGGAGCCCGGAGAAGGACCCAAAGGGAGCCCAACGATCGTATTTCCATCGACATGATAAGATTATATGATGATATTTAAGGCCAAGGCTCAGTTGACGGATCAGAGTGTCGCTAATATCCCCGCTGCCCAGTACTGTGGTTACACGGAAATGGATTCATCAACCTTCAGCTAATACGAAAGTCACAATTAACGATCTAAATTCGATAAAAGGAAAACGTATATGTATATAATGAAAAGGAAAATGTTTATGATGAAAAGAAAAATGTTTATGTTTATGCATGTTCATGAAAAGCTATTTTTAGCAAAATTATTGTCACTGTTGCATGTGGATGTATACGTATTATTTGTTTCCAAGATTATGGTTTGTTGAGTCATTAGACTCATTAGGTGTGATCGATGCAAGTGAGCTTGATAATGATATTGTTGAGGGACTTGATGGTTGATCTTACTAGACTGAAAATGCACACAACCTGAGGACCAACGCTAGTTTTCCACATTTATATTAAGTTTATGATTTAAGTTTACGTTAAAGATTTTTATGATTCGTTTGAGTGGTTTTGAGAGGATGTTAGAGTTAGGTTTATTTTTGAAGCATTGCTAAGTTATGTTTGATAAACGATTGACGATTTTATGTTTCGAATTATTTTCCTATAGATTTTTAAATATAGTTGGTTGTTTTATTTTTAAAATGGTGCAAAGTTATTTTAAAATGTGCGTGTGGATGTGTTCAGCCAAAATAAAAGGAAAAAAATTCTAGTACTTTTTAAAGAAAAACGAGTAGTAGACTTTTCATTTATACCCACTGATGGGGGCTATACAAAACACAGTTTTATATCCACTGATGGTGGACAGAACACAGTTTTATACCCACCTATGGGGGCTAGACAGAATTACAATCGTCGTTCCACATCCAACTCGAATCGTAACAGTGTACCATAGAATCGGATTTATCGAACATAACATGTCAGAATTTTGAAAGGAATCAGCAGAATCAAAGAACATCGAAAACAAAGGAAACATACTTTACATTGATCGAGATTTTTATCAAAAGGAATGGAATTTTTCAAAATGGGGTAGACACACAAACGAGCATGTCATAGTACACTGACACAAATTTTAAATTACAAAGGAATATATAGCAAAAACTCACTTATCGGAATCCGAATGTGTGGTTCGAAATTTGCCGAAACTCAAACGTGAGAAACTTTCTGCCAATCGGACAGGTGGTGACCGAACTTGGACAGGATTCAACAACAGTATTGATAGAAATTTATAGCACGAGATAGCCGGCACGACTCTTCCTCGTTCTTCCTTTCCTAGTGGCGGCCAAGAGTGTTTTGGAGGGAGAGGGGCCGAATTTTTGAAGGCTTTTTGGGAGTGTTTTTCTTCAGCTTGCGAGGCCTTATTTATAGGTGTAAAAGTGGTCTTCCATCACCCAATGGCCATCCCCTTGATGCCCAAAATCGGTGGTCCAAGTAGCCTTAAGTTAGTCAAACTTTATCCAAACTCAAGGGTCATTTTGGCTAACTTAAGGGCATTTCTTGCATATTAATTTTGTATAGTCCTTTATCTCCTCTCCTAGCTCCCTTGTAGCTTCTTTTTCGGCAAGAAGGGATGAGCTTCGTTGAGCTAAAATATTAGGTTTATGAGTTGGGGGTTTACTCCTCCGGTGATGACTCTTCGATTGTTGCGGTTTCTTATGACGTAGATCCTTTTTGAGTTAACCCTCGAGCTTTTGAGTTACTCCCTCGAGCTGTGTTAGCTGAAATTTTAATTCTATAATTGAGTTTTATGGTTAAGTTTATAGTTTTGAAATTAATCTCGAGTTTTATTACTTACATGATTTGCTGCGAAATTCCGAATCCTCACACCTACCAAGCCATGCAAGCGTAGCCACCCATCCTGCACTTGATGACCCGCGCGACAAACCTAGCGCCAAAGATGTTTGGCTACCGCACTTCTCCTTGCACCAGCCTTCCCTTAGCCTATCTAGGACCATGCACAGTCCCCCTTAGGACCCATGGGCGTGACCCAACAGTAGCCCATGGCCTGCCCCTTCAAGAGCCCTAAAACCCGAACCTAGCCCCTTTAAACCCAAAGAAATGTACAGTTCTTCCCTAGCCTCGTCCAGCCTTTAGTCGACATCTAGGGGCCCTTAAACCTTCATAAATATGACCCCTATAATTGCCCTACCATGCAGCCCCTTTGTGCTTCATAAACAAGAATATTTGTGCAAGAAAAACCATGTGAAGGATTCGATATGATTCATTATAATATGTGAGGATTTGACATGTACTTTCGCATTATCGAGATATGGAACATATTATGCACTCCAGCTAGCATTGATGGCAACACCACTCTATAGGAAAATGTTCCAATCTTCTCCAAAACCACAAACGGTCCTATGAACCTCAGACTGAGTTTGCCTTTCTTGCCAAATCTCATAACACCCTTCGTAGGTGTTACTTTAAGAAATACGTTGTCACCCACTACAAATTATAGCTCTCTTCATCGTTTATCAGCGTAGGTCTTATGTCGATTTTGAGCAGTCTTCATCCTATCTCGGATTTTTACTATTAGCTCCGCTTTCTGCTTGATCAAGTCCGGAACAAATTTTCTTTTTTCACCAACCTCTTCCCAATGTATCGATGATCTGCACTTCCTCCCATAAAGTGCCTCATAAGGAGCCATGCCTATAGATGATTGATAACTATATTGTTGTAGGTGAACTCCACTAGAGGTAACTTCGGTTCCGAACTTCCTTGGAAATCGATCACACAAGCTCCGAGTAGATCCTCCAAAATTTGAATCACCCTTTCGGACTGACCATCGGTTTGAGGGTGAAACGCGGTACTGAACAACAATTTTGTTCTCATCGCTAAATGCAGGCTCTTCTAGAAAGACGATGTGAACCTCTGATCTCTATAAAAAAGAATCGATAGTAAAATCCCATGCAGTCGGACTATCTCTTGGATGTACAACTCTGCATATTGTGTCAAGGTGAATGTTGTCTTAATAGGTAGAAAGTGTGCTAATTTCGTGAGACGATCGATTATCACTCAAATGGCTTTGAATCCCCTGATAGTCCTTTGCAATCCTAATACAAAATCCATCGTAATATTTTCCCATTTCCACTCAGAATCGGAAGTGACTTAATTTTTCCTGCTAGCCTCTAATTCTCTGCCTTGACTTGCTGGCATATCAAACACTCAGACACAAAACGTTAGAGGTCTCGCTTCATGCCCGACCATCAATATAATGACTGCAAATCCTTATACATCTTCGTACTTCCAGGATGAATGGAGTATAGAGTATTTTGAGCTTCCTTCATTATAACATCTCTCAGTGAATCGCTGCTAGAAACCCATAGTCATTCTCGATATCGAACTATGTCATCCACCTCGGAATACATCTTTTGACCTTTAGACTCATCTCTCAGTCTAAATTTTGGCAACTCCTCATCAGAAGACTGTCCCTCATGGATTCTATCCCTCATAGTCGACTGTACTGTCATAGCAGAAAGATTAGGAGCCTCACTCCTAGTATAACTGCAAGCTCGAATCGCTGAATATCTACTTGCAATGGTCATTGAACTGTCCATTGAGCGATAACAGTTGTCTTTCTATTCAAAGCGTCTGCAACTACATTAGATTTTCTCTGATGATAGCTAATATCGCAATCGTAGTATTTAACCAGCTATAACCATCTTTGTTGCCTCATATTCAACTCTTTTTAGGTGAAAAAGTACTTCAAACTTTTATGATCAGGGAAAATCTTGCACATCTCCCCATAAAGGTAATGTCTCCAAATTAATACCACTGCAAGCTCGAGGTCACGAGTCAAGTAATTTTTCTCATGAACCTTCAGCTGTCTAGATGCATAAGTTATCACTCGATCATTCTGCATCATGACTACACATAAACCAAGCTTCGAAGCGTCTGTACAGAGAACATGCTCTCCTTGCCCTGATGGCATCGATAGAACTAGCGCTGAAGTCAAAGCTTGCTTCAGCTTCTCAAAACTCTCTTGATATTCGGATCTCCAAATAAACTTCGCGTTCTTCTTCTTCAAGGAGGTCAAGAGTACTACAATAGAAGAGAGTCCTTGAATGAACTTCAAGTAGTAGCCAGCTAGACCCAAGAAGCTACGGATCTTGGTTACGATCTTTGGTACTGGACATTTTTCACTGCCTCGACCTTGATGGAATCGACCTCAAATCCATAATTAGAAATGATGTGGCATAAGAACGCCACTCTCTCGAGCCAAAACTTGCACTTGCTGAACTGAGCAAATAATTTCCTATCTTGCATATTTGTAGTGTCGTTATTAAAATGCTGACTATGCTCTTCTTTTCTCCTCGAGTAAATCAGAATATAATCTATGAAGACTATGATAAACTGATATAAATACGACTAAAATACTCAATTCATAAGATCCATGAAGATCACTGGCGCATTGGTCAACCCGAATGGCATAACCATAAACTCTTATTGTCCATATCGAATCCTAAAAGCTATCTTATGAACATTGGAATTCTTCACTTTTAGCTGATGATATCCCGAACGAAGGTCTATCTTCGAGAAAATTGAAGCTCCTTGCAATTGATCAAACAACTCCTCGATTCGAGGTAAGGAATATTTGTTCTTGATGGTGACGTTGTTAAGCTCTCTATAATCAATGCAGATTCGCATACTACAATCCGTTTTCTTCACAAATAATACAGGTGCGCCCCACAGAGAACAACTTGGGAGAATAAAACCCTTGTCCAGTAACCCTTGAATTTGGTCTTTTAACTCTTTCTTTTAGGCGGGTGCTAAACGATAGGTTTTAGAAATTGGCACAGTGTCCGGCATCAAATCAATAGAAAATTCTACCTCTCGGTCCGGTGGAATGCCAGAAACGTCCTCAGGAAAGACACTAGGAAAGTCTCTAGAAGCCTCAACATCCTCTAGCTTCTGACTGACAGGAATGTTGCTGAAGTAGCACATGCTAGAAAAGCTTGGTAGCCTCGTCTCATAAGCTTCCTCACACAGATGCAGGAGATAATGTGCGGCATTTGCTTGTTCCTTGCTGCCTCAAAGACAAAAGATTTCCCGCTGGACGGTCAAATAGACATTGACCTTTGTCGAAAATCTATCGAAGATAGCCAATCCATGCCAATAATGATGTCGAATTCAGACATTGGGAGTACGATAAGATCTGTCTGAACCACATCTTTTTGTAAATGAAGCTCCAAATTCTTCACAATGCTCGTCGTAACCATTTGATCGCCAGAAGGAATATAAATTGTAAAGCCCAATTCCAAATCCTCGGGTATAATCTTTAGTCACTTGATGAATGTCTCAGATATAAATGAGTATGTAGCTCCTGAATTCAGCAATTCATAGGTAGTCATAGCAAAATAAATATCCTTCCTGCGAAAAATATATCAAATCCAATTGTGTTAAAACTTAAAGAATTTCTATCATTAATTACCCAAAACTCTCGAAAATTATCATATTTGTTCCTAGTAATTATCAAAAAATGCACAATTTCACTAAAATAACTTTCGAAAATAGCATTTCAGCCCTTGAAGTTTCGAATTTTCTTCTTTTTGGTCCTATATTTTTCGATCATTGTTTTAATCCCTATTTTCGTCAAAAACAGATTGACGGTTTAAAATACGACTGGGTGTGTAAAAACACTTCTAGAAGCAACATTTTCAAAAAAGCCATTAAAAATATACCATTTATTAAATACTTAAAAATAATCATTTAATAAAATTATTTTTCCTCTGTGGTCCCGATCTCCGTTCCTCTATCGCGTCTCGAATAATCTTCAAAACACAGTTTTAAGCATTGTAATACAAAAATGCATTTTAAACATGCCTACCACATTTAATTAATAGAATTAAAATGATATAATTAGGCATTTTTGGACATTGCATATGATCACATAATTAGGCATAGTTGGATTATGTTATCGCATTTTGGACCTTATATATGATATGAAATGCATGCATGTCGTGGATATATTAGATAAAATGCCAATCCACTGAATATGTATTAGAATCATTCGAATGGATATAAAATCAATGCTATAGCCAGCACACTGGCCTCGATCAAGTGCATGGGAATATCCGTACGTTAAGGTCGACAAAGCGCCATCAAACCACAAATCTCAACCAATCAATCATATGGCCACAAATGACTATATTTTTACGAACACATAATGCCAAACATAGTATCGTGCTCAAAACCACATAATCAAAATCTAATGATATCAAGGATTCCAAGAATCATAACTCAACATGCATATCATGTATCGATGTATGTATAAAATGAGGTATGTTAAGAAAATATTTATTTTATGCATCAATCTACCATTAATGAATGTTATGTATGTCACATCGACTTAACAAATAAGGCATATAGACACATATACTTTCAGTCAAATCAATCAATTATATATCATACGACACATATACATATTGTATGTTACTCGGCCGTAACATAACTCAATTCCTCGTCCTAGTTTAATGTAGTTATATTCAATATTGTAATTTAAATACAAAAAATCAATCTACATAATCAAAATATTCATTTCAATCAATGAATTCATTCAAATGCAACTCTAATAGCGTATTTGAATGTATCAATTCGTTCTATGTTATTCAGTTTCATCTTTACATTATTAGGATAATTATATCGCATTAAAAATCCTAATAACTCATTGTTATACTATCATTAATATACATCTAATCATTTACAATCCAAATTTCAAGTTCTAATTTTTTTAAACTTTAAAAATTCATATAAAATTAAAATCATAATAAAATTCAATTCTGATTTTGAAAATTAGTTTCTCCTCGATTATTCTATAACATATATTGATTTTGAATTCAAATACATGTCATTTCACCAATTTAATAAATAAACGTGTTGAATCCAAGAGAAAATTTCCTCAAAAAAACTCTCGACATGAGGATTGAAACTATATAATTTGTTTTATGTTTCGCCAACATTTTGTGGTGGATTCGGATTGTAGAACTCGATTTCTCACATTTCTTCGCAGAAGAACATAGAAAAGAATGAAGATTTTTATCAACAAAACTGTGCTTATCAACTTAAAACTTATGTAGTTAAGGCGGTTGGCATGGATGCACGATATCGTGCGTGGCTGCACGACTGTTGCTATCTGGCACGTTTTCACTGCAGGGGTACGTGCCTTGTTCTGTCTGAAACACTATGTTGCCCTTCCAATTAGAAAAATAACATGAAATTGTAGATCAATGGCTTGGCTTTCATTTGCCATTGACCTCACTCAATTTAAACTTCAGACACAAATGTTATGTCTATTATCCTATAATGTGTTATTGCAGGAATTTCAAAATACAAGACACAATTCGGGTTATTTTGCCCCTATTTACAAATAGATTTATACAAAACTCAAAATATAAAAGTTTTAGTGCTATGTATAGCTTTCTAATGAAATTAGTTTCATCTCATTTGAAATAATACTCAGATTATTATGCTAAAAACCATAACAAGTGTCACTTATCCTTTGTGGTTCAGCATATTTTTCAAACATAAGTCAATTACTAATACAATCCTTCATTATCACAACATATTTTCTCACTTTCATTGTCAATTATATACTTCATATACTGTAGCGAGCTTACTCGAACCACAACTAAACAGACTAATACGCATGCAAAATTAAAATATAATAATAACAATTAAACATCGGAAACCAAATAACTTAATCATCTTACAACCCAAACGAAAGCAGAACAGTAACAACAGTCTTAAATATTAATACAACCACATCGAAAACATAATTCTGAACGAGAAAACAATTAACCACATAAAACCTCCACTGGATCACCATCGAAAACCCAACTGCTCAAGCCACTGCCTTGGTCGTCCGAACCGTCCAACCTAAGACATGCCCCATGAATGGGGTGCCCAAGATGAAAACAAGGATGTAAGAAACAATCGTCCAATACGAGAATGTACGAGTATACAAACTGATATGATGCATGCAAAATGCGATATGCTCGGATATCAAGGATCAAGTCAAGAATCTCATGCTCATTCTAGAGGCGCCTGAGTGTGTATTCTCTGATCTGCCATAGGCATGTTTTGACTCCCACACTCATCATAAAGATGTAGACCTACAATGTCCAGGTCATCAAAGCCCGTGGGTCCCGTCGGACACTGTAGCTCTCGATCCCCCATCGTCCACAATATAGAAAAAGGTTGAGCGACCCAACAAACAAGGTATATCTCAAAAAATATCAGGCTCAACATGCTATGTCATGCATAATATGCCAAAGCAGTAAAACATGTATCACGCAACAGATAATATGCATCATATAAGTGTGTATATTACTCTAAAATATCTCAGTCAGTACATTACGTACCTCACTAAAACAATCTGACAGAAAGTTCTGAACATAGACAATACCAACATAATGAAATCACTATCAAACCAGATCCTGAATTATCAAACATGCTACAAAGTTCTCCCTAATTATCCTTATATCACTATTTAAGGTTTTAGGATTATACTTGCGTCCGTCGTTAGCCCACTGATGATGTCTCGATCTCAGTTTATCGACCACTTCTCGAGTCTAAAATAACTCCGAAACTTCCCAACACCAAAATGCCCTAGAAACTGACTAGAAACTAAGGTATAAGGCTAGAACTCTCTCTAAAGAATGCGGTGTAGGAGACAAAAGAAACCAGCTTCCATTTATTGGCTGCATCCGGACTAGTTCAGAAAGTCCGAATCAATCTTATCTGCCATGTGTCATAATCTCATTTGTCTAGTTGGATTTCTCGGGATAATGTAATCTGAAGTAGATCGGGTTATACATTTTAAATTTGGTGGATCCTAATAGCTTGATATTGAATTTTCAATTCCTTAATAATACTTAATTAACAACTCTTTAATCATCTCTTAATTAATACTTCATTCAAAATAAGGATTCAGGTCATTACATATAATCATGATTACAAAGATACAACTCAAAACAAATGTGGATACTTTGAGTGCATATGACTTTCTAACTCCCAAGTCGCCTCTGCAGTACCTCGGCGTTGTCATTGCACTAGAACAAGTGGAATGATCTTGTTTCTGAGCTTTTTCTCTTTCCTACCCAGGATTAAAAGAAGCTGCTCGACATAAGTCAAGTCTCCTTCAAATTGAACATGTGTCGGGCCAAGAATGTGTGATTCATCTGCTACATACCGTTGTAGCAATGATACATAAAAGACATTATGAATGCTGGACAGATACGATGGCAAAGCCTATCAATATGCCAAGTTTCCAATTCATTATTTCAAGATCTGTGGGGACCCGGGCTCTAACTCAGTTCTTTACGGGATTAACGGATCGTTTTTAGAAAACGTGGGTCAAATTTTCGCTTTTTAACATTAATTCAAATGTATATTAACAAGCATAAGGTCTGTATTTATTTCATTACACAAACATAATATACATGTCTCGTTTTATCCATATTCTACAAACCAGTAATTAAATACAGTACATATCAAAAGTACAACTACTATTTCATCTGCTACGCCCGTGATCACCACGCTATGTCCATCTCTCATCTCTGTCGCAACCCTGATCCTGACCCACCTGTTGTTATGCACACATACAGACATAACAACAGCCAGAAACTTTGATGAGAACAAATCCCAGTATAAAACATGATATGCATGCATAAACAAAATATAAATCATGAAAAAATACTATCATGAATAATATTAAAACAATAGGTTCCATAGTCTATGAAACCAAATCAATATAAGCATGCAATATCAATCAAATCATGTCTTGACTAAATTCGACTCTACTCTAAGGATCCCGGTTTGAATAAGACGTCACTGTCTGTCACCTACCCTCCCAATCGGGGTAACGGTACGTCTCATTCCTAGATTTCGGTCATGTCTGTATCGAGTGTCTACACATAGAGTCAAAATGCTCCAATGCGACGATACTACCGAACATCTAGTTTGACAAATCTGTCAATGACTCCTATCTCAAGATTTGAATATAAATCTATAAACAAGGCATAAACATTCAACATATAAACATAATCTAGTATGTGATTTTGTTGGGAATCTCAAATTGAATCTCATTTGAGTTGTGTCTTCCCCAAACAACACATGAATTATACCTTTCGTTCATAAACCTTTATCGATGTCGTGGTCTCGATGTCGAAGTGAGGCACGATGAATCTGAAATGGCAATGTTCAATAGATACAAGATTAACATTCAACTCAACCAATACATGTACGAATCAATAATCAATCTCGATACAATTCGACGACATAACGGCGTAATCTTGCGATACCGACCACTTCAAATCTCACCATATATCAACATATCATAATCCTCAATTCATCATCATCATAATCTACCCATTAGCATCTCAAAATTTGCAGGAATTTATACACATATATGCTGGAATCATAACAATTAGGGGTGAGCAAGATTTCGGTTAAACCGAATTAACCGACCGAACCGAGCCAATTCGGAAATTCGGTTCGGTTATTTCGGAAATTCGGTTTTCAAATTAAAAAAATTCGGTTATATCGGTTAATTCGGTTCGGTTACGGTTTTCAAAATTTTGAAATCGGTTAACCGAATTAACCGATATAATAAATATTATTATTTAATAATTTTTTTTATTTATCAATTTTTATAAATATTTTAATTTTTAATTTTAAAATCGATATAATATGTAATAATTGTGTTCAAATAAAACTTATACATTTGTGATGTGTGTGATTTTATGTTTTTATGGATTTGTGTAAATTGTAGTGTTAAAAATTTTTATTAAAGTTAAATCACAAATTTTTTTTAAACTAATCGGTTAATTCGGTCACCGACCGAATTAACCGATTTTAATTCGGTTCGGTTTTCATCGGTTATGCAAATTAATTCGGTCGGTTCAGTTATGGCTAAATATTTCGGTTCGGTTCGGTTATGACTAATTCGGTTCGGTCGGTAACCGAATTAACCGAATACTCACCCCTAATAACAATGGCATACGCTATTCGAAAATCAATCCGGTTGCGAATATACGTTACTTATAATCTCAAGAACCTCTAGTAGCAACCACATCATAATTTCTTCAACACAAAAAATCTGAATCATGTTGGAATTGAACAATATTTACATCTTCTTGTAGCCTTGGTTGAGAAGATCACAAATCTGAACTCTAATTAAAATTCGGATAAAGATATCTTATACAAATCAATTTCTAAAAGAAATGAAGCATGAAGGAGTTCTTGAAGTTTTGAAGTCTTTCTCTCTCTCGTTCCATCTGCTGAATGAGGAAGAAATGCATATGTTACACATTATATAGCTCATGCCATGTGTCAACTTAGAGTGCATGCTGGATTTGTCGCGGATATGCGCGTCCTCAACTCGCGCATATGCGCGAGACATATTGTCTCGGCATCAACCCATCGCGCAAATGCGCGACTTATCTCGCGCATGTGCGCCAAAGTCTCTAGAGGTATCGTGCATATGTGCGCCTTATCTCGCGCATGTGCGCCAATGTCTCTGGACGTGTCGCGCATATGCGCGCATTTCTTCGCGCATGTGCGCCGATGCTACTGGAATTTTCGCGCATATGCGCGCATTTCTTCGCGCATGTGCACCATCTGTTCTGTCCTATTTTGAATATTTTGTCATTTTTTCCAAGTCTTTTCTACTCCCATCTCACTTAGTACTTCTCATGACATGTCATTCATACTCATATCTTCCGAGTCTCACATCAATGAAGACTAATAAATCTCAAGCCTTACATTTCTCCCCCTCTAAGCATTGATTTCGTCCTCGAATTCGTAGATAATCTATCAATGCAAGTATAAGAGGTAAGATAATTAAAATTGAAGAAATACTTACATCACGTAAATAACTCGGGATGTTTCTGTCTCATATCTGCTTCTGTCTCCCAAGTCGCTTCCTCGATGCCATGACGACTCCACTGGATTTTCACGAGCGGTATAGTCTTCGTTCTGAGCTGTTTTTCTTTCCGATCAAGAATCTGTATCGGTTGTTCAATATAACTCAACGTGTGGTCTAACTCAGCTTCGTCAGGCTGAATGACATGAGAAGCGTCAGGCATATATTTACACAGTATCGATACATGAAAAACATCGTGTATCCCATAAAGTGAAGGAGGAAGAGCAAGTCGATAGGCTCGATCACCAATCTTTTCAAGGATCTCGTAAGGACCGATGTATCTAGACGAAAGTTTCCCACGTTTGCCAAATCTTACAACTCCTCTGAACGGAGAAATCTTCAAAAATACTCTGTCTCCCTGCTCGAATACTAACGGTCTTCGTCTGATATTTGCATATTTAGCTTGCCTATCCTGTGCTGTTTTCATCCGCTTCTGAATTATCTTCACCTTTTTTGTCATGTCACGAATCATATCAGGCCCCAATTCTGGTACTTCTGAGATGTCATCCCAATACAACGGCGATCTGAACTTCTTGCCATATAAAGCTTCAAACGGTGTCATCTCGATGCTCGTTTGATAACTGTTGTTGTACAAGAATTCACAAAGAGCTAGTGAATCTTGCCAACTAGTACCAAAATCTAGTACTACAGCTCTCATCATATCCTCTAGAATCTGGATAGTCCGCTCTGACTGCCCGTCTGTCTGGGGATGATAAGCCGTACTCAGATGCAATGTCATACCTAAAGCCTGTTGTAAAATGTGCCAGAAATGAGAAGTAAATCGGGGGTCACGATCTGATACGATAGACTTCGGTATACCGTGCAATCTGACCACCTCTCTGATATATATCTCGGCCATCTGATCATGTCGGTACGTCATTCTGTATGGAATAAAGCAGGCTGATTTGGTCAATCTGTCAATAATGACCCAAATCGCATCACATCCCCGGGATGATCGAGGTAACTTCGTCACGAAATCCATGGAAATGTGATCCCATTTCCATTCAGGAATAGATAAACTCTGAAGTAGACCTCCGGGCTTCTTTCTCTCGGCCTTTACCTGTTGGGAATTCAAGCATTTAGACACAAATTCGGCAATGTATGAATTCATCTGTTTCCACCAAAATTGTGCTTTCAAATCATTGTACATCTTTCTGCCACCAGGATGGATACTAAACCGACTACAGTGCGCTTCTGACAATATCTGCTATTTCAAATCTGAAATATCTGGCACTACAAGACGGTTATTCAAATACAGAACATGATCAAATACCTGATATTCTGACAAATGCCCTGATCTGACCATCTGAATCGACTTCTGAATATTCTGATCGGTTCTTTATGCTTCTTTGATTCTCATAATCAAATCTGACTCAACTTGAATCGTAGCAAGTCTCAATGGTTTGCTATCTGTATCAAATGCTAAACCAGACAAACATCAATTCTCTACTAAATTCGAAATACCTATCGTCGATAAGGATAAGGAACATACCTTTTGACTCAAGGCATCCGCTGCTACATTTGATTTCCCTGGATAGTATTTGATCTCGCAATCGAAATCCTTCAATAAGTCAAGCCATCTACGCTGCCTCATGTTCAACTCTGACTGAGAAAATAAATACTTCAGGCTTTTATGATCAGAGTAGATTTCAAATTTTTCGCCATAGAGATAGTGACGCCAGATCTTCAATGCAAATACTATAGCCGCCAATTCAAGATCATGAATTGGGTAGCGAACCTCGTGTGGCTTCAACTGTCTCGAGGCCTATGCGATCGCATGTCCTCGCTGCATAAGAACACATCCTAATCCCCTGTGAGATGCATCACAATATACAACGAAATCACCCGTACCTGAAGGTATCATCAATACTGGAGCACTGGTCAGTCGTTTCTTCAACTCCAAGAAGCTAGACTCACATGCTTCAGACCACACAAAAGGCGCATTTTTCTGTGTCAAGTGTGTAATTGGCTTCGCTATACTGGAGAAATTTCGGATAAATAGTCGGTAATAGCCTGATAAACCCATGAAACTGTGTATCTCTGGCACAGAAGTCGGTCTCGGCCAACTGATTACAGCCTCAACTTTACTCGGATCCACAGAAATACCATCTCCTGATATGATATGTCCCAAAAACATAACCTGTCTCAGCCAAAACTAGCACTTTGACAATTTAGCATACAATCTCTCTTTTCTCAATGTTTGCAATACAATTCTTAAGTGTTCGGCATGATCAATCTCATTTCTCGAGTAAACCAGGATATCATCAATGAAAACAATAACAAACTCAACTAGATATCTCTGAAAGACACGGTTCATCAATCCCATAAACACCGATGGTGCATTCGTTAAACCAAGGCATGACAACAAACTCATAATGTCCATACCTGGTTCGGAATGCTGTCTTCGGTATATCAACATCTCGGACTCTCAGCTGGGGATATCCGGATCTCAAATCAATCTTTGAATAGACGGAAGATCCCTGCAACTGATCAAATAAATCATCGATGCGAGGCAATGGATATTTATTCTTCACCATCGTCTTGTTCAGTTGCCGGTAGTTAATACACAATCGCATAGAACCGTCTTTCTTCCGCACAAATAGTACTGGTGCGCCCCAAGGAGATACACTCGGTCTGATGTAACCCTTGGCCAATAGATCTTCAAGTTGTGCTTTTAATTCTTTCAATTCAATCGGCGCCATCCTATACGGAGCTCGAGATATGGGAGTTGTACCTGGTACAAGATCGATGCTGAAATCTACCTCTCGGACTGGAGGTAACCCTGGAATCTCGTTTGGGAATACATCCGCAAACTCACGTACTACTGACAGATCTGCCAACGTTGGGCTCGATTTCAGTAGATCTACTAAATAGATAAGGAACCCCTCTGCTCCTTTTTGCAACAATCTGGTCATAGTCAAAGCAGACACTAAGAGAATCCGAGATTTGTAACCCTTACCGTAGAATTTCTACTCGTCAGCCATCTCTGGTCTGAACCTGACAATTTTCTGGAAACAATCTACAGTCGCTCTGTACTTGGTTAACATATCAATCCCAACAATACAATCAAAATCAGCTATCCCAAGTACAATACAATCTAAATCAATCTCATGACCTTCAAACTGTAGTATACAATGTCTAACTGAAGTCACAGATATCAAGCCACTTCCCAACGGAGAAGAAATAGACACTACAGCAGCTAAGGACTCGACAGGAAAAGCATACAACAATGCAAATCTCTCAGATATGAATGTATGAGATGCACCTGTATCTATCAAATCATAGGCAGGATAACCGCAAAGAAAACAATTACCTGCAATCACATCGTCTGGTGCATCTTGGGCTTGCTCCTCTGTCAATGCAAACACCTGAGCCTGTTGTCTAGGAGGCCGGCTCACTGTTTGACTATCTCTGGCTCGAGGCTGAGTCGGTGTAAAGGTTGGCTGGAAGGAATGGACAGACGAAGCTTGTCTCTCAGGCTGAGCTACTGATGCAGAAGACCCTGGACCCTGAGATCTCTGTGAACTCCTTTGTGGACAGACTTTGGCGAAATGCCCTTGTTGTCTACAAATGTTACATCTGCCCATGACACCCTGACACTGTTCGGTCGCATGTCTACCTCCACAAGAAGTGCAATACACACCTGTATATCTCTGTCGTGACCCGCTGGAGCTCGACGAACTGCTCCCTGATCTCTTGAACTGTTTACCCTTCGCTTTCAACTGATCTTTTCTTCCACTGCTGCTACCACCGCTCTCAAATCGAGAAGGGGGTTGAACTGAAGGTAGTGGCGGTCTAGGAATCGGTGCAACATAAGGAATGCTTCGTTGCCTAAGTAATCCAGCTTCCGCTCCCTTGGCACGATTCAACGCATCAGTAAAGTTGTTGGGCCTACCGGTATTCACCAAGGTAAAGATGTCTGGGTTCAAGCCATTTATAAACTGATCTGCCACGGCCTCTTCATTCTCGGCAACATGAGGAGCAAATTTGAGCAATGACGAAAACTTGGCAACATACTCCTCGATGTTCAATTGTCCCTGCCTCAGGTTGGCGAACTCGGCACCTTTATCTTTTCGGTATGACACCAGGAAAAGTCGCTGATAGAACTCAGTCTTGAACACTTTCCAGGTAATCTGTGTGCCACAATATTCCAATGCCCTCTTCATAGTGATCCACCAATTCTTTGCTACATCTTGTAATTGGTGCCCAACTAATTTCACTCGTCGATCATCAGTGTACTCAAGGGATTCGAATAGCATCTCGATATCCTCTAGCCAACTCGCACACTCGACTACATTTTCTGTGCCTTTCAGTGTCGGTGGTCGGAAAGACTGAAACCGTTTAAGTAAAGTCTCCATTGGTGTAGCAGTCACGTCCATCGGATCACAGGATGTACTGCCTTGTTCTGGTGCCCGACCTGCTGCTAGTTGTGGTACTTGTCGAGGCGGCATATCTGAATATCAAATAGATTAATACACAATCTATACAATCTGTCTCAACCCTCCTCTGATCATGTACCTCTGATCCAGAATTGGTTCTGATTCAGTCTTTACGAATACATGTTGTAAGTCAATTCAGATAACAATACAACATGTAATAGGGAAAGCAATAAATCATGCTAGCACATCATAAAGCAAGGAAGATGACTCTATCTACCCCGCTCATTCTATTCTATCTCAGTCTACAGAACCTACTGCTCTGATACCACTTGTTGTGGGGACCCGGGCTCTAACTCAGTTCTTTACGGGATTAACGGATCGTTGTTAGAAAACGTGGGTCAAATTTTCGCTTTTTAACATTAATTCAAATGTATATTAACAAGCATAAGGTCTGTATTTATTTCATTACACAAACATAAAATACATGTCTCGTTTTATCCATATTCTACAAACCAGTAATTAAATACAGTACATATCAAAAGTACAACTACTAGTTCATCTGCTACGCCCGTGATCACCACGCTATGTCCATCTCTCATCTCTTTCGCGACACTGATCCTGCCCCACCTGTTGTTATGCACACATACAGACATAACAACAGCCGAAAACTCCGGTGAGAACGAATCCCAGTATAAAACATGATATGCATGCATAAACAAAATATAAATCATGAAACAATACTATCATGAATAATATTAAAACAATAAGTTCCATAGTCTATGAAACCAAATCAATATAAGCATGCAATATCAATCAATCATGTCTTGACTCAATTCGACTATACTCTAGGGATCCCGATTTGAATAAGACGTCACTTTCTGTCACCTACCCTCCCAATCGGGGTAACGGTACGTCTCATTCCTAGATTTCGGTCATGTCTGTATCGAGTGTCTACACATAGAGTCAAACTGCTCTAATGCGACGATACTACCGAACATCTAGTTTATCAAATCTGTCAATGACTCCTATCTCAAGGCTTGAATATAAATCTATAGACAAGGCATAAACATTCAACATATAAACATAATCTAGTATGTGATTTTGTTTGGAAACTCAAACTGAATATCATTTGAGTTGTGTCTTCCCCAAACAACACATGAATTATACCT
The DNA here is from genome assembly GCF_022965805.1 of Primulina eburnea. Lineage (NCBI taxonomy): Eukaryota > Viridiplantae > Streptophyta > Magnoliopsida > Lamiales > Gesneriaceae > Primulina > Primulina eburnea. The sequence continues at coordinate 30,226,351 of NC_133103.1, read as the reverse complement.
TTCGTTCATAAACCTTTATCGATGTCGTGGTCTCGATGTCGAAGTGAGGCACGATGAATCTGAAATGGCAATGTTCAATAGATACAAGATTAACATTCAACTCAACCAATACATGTACGAATCAATAATCAATCTCGATACAATTCGACGACATAACGGCGTAATCTTGCGATACCGACCACTTCAAATCTCACCATATATCAACATATCATAATCCTCAATTCATCATCATCATAATCTACCCATTAGCATCTCAAAATTTGCAGGAATTTATACACATATATGCTGGAATCATAACAATGGCATACGCTATTCGAAAATCAATCCGGTTGCGAATATACGTTACTTATAATCTCAAGAACCTCTAGTAGCAACCACATCATAATTTCTTCAACACAAAAAATCTGAATCATGTTGGAATTGAACAATATTTACATCCTCTTGTAGCCTTGGTTGAGAAGATCACAAATCTGAACTCTAATTAAAATTCGGATAAAGATATCTTATACAAATCAATTTCTAAAAGAAATGAAGTATGAAGGAGTTCTTGAAGTTTTGAAGTCTTTCTCTCTCTCGTTCCATCTGCTGAATGAGGAAGAAATGCATATGTTACACATTATATAGCTCATGCCATGTGTCAACTTAGAGTGCATGCTGGATTTCTCGCGGATATGCGCGTCCTCAACTCGCGCATATGCGCGAGACATATTGTCTCGGCATCAACCCATCGCGCATATGCGCGACTTATCTCGCGCATGTGCGCCAAAGTCTCTGGAGGTATCGCGCATATGCGCGCCTTATCTCGCGCATGTGCGCCAATGTCTCTGGACATGTCGCGCAGATGCGCGCATTTCTTCGCGCATGTGCGCCGATGCTACTGGAATTGTCGCGCATATGCGCGCATTTCTTCGCGCATGTGCGCCATCTGTTCTGTCCTATTTTGAATATTTTCTCATCTTTTCCATGTCTTTTCTACTCCCATCTCACTTAGTACTTCTCATGACATGTCATGCATACTCATATCTTCCGAGTCTCACATCAATGAATACTAATAAATCTCAAGCCTTACAAGATCTCAAAAGGTCCGATGAATCTTGGGGATAATTTTCCCTTGAGTCCAAATCTCATTACCTTGCGGAATGGTAAAACTTTAAGGAAAAATTTTTCCCTTGACTGAAACTGTAGAGGTCTATGCTTGGTATTCGCGTAACTCGATTGACGATCTTGTGCAGTTTTAATTCTCTTCTTAATCAATTCCACTTGGTCAATCGCTTGTTGCACTAATTCAGGTCCTTGCACTCGTCGTTCTCCTACTTCGTCCCAAAAAATTAAGTAGGACAACGCCTACCATATAATGATTCGAACGGAGCCATACCAATGCTACTGTGGTAGCTATTGTTATATGCAAACTCCACATGCGGCAAATGATCATGCCATACTGGTCAAAAATCCAAAGCACAAGCAAGCAACATGTCCTCGAGTGTCAGAATAGTCCTCTTAGATTGACCATCCGTGTCTGGATGATAGGTAGTACTCAGACTCAATATCGTTCCCAACGCTTTTTGAAAACTCCCCAGAACCTTGAGGTAAAACGTGGATCTCTGTCACTGACTATACTTGTTGGCACACAATGATATTTAAGAATCTCTTGGATGTATAGTCTTGCCATGCGATCGAAACAATATTCCTGACTATAGGGAATTAAATGTATTGACTTAGTTAGTTGGTCCACAACAACCCAAATGGCATTAAATTCTTAGAAGAAAACGGAAAGTGGGTGACAAAATCCATCGTCACATGCTCTCACTTCCATTCAGGGATAGGAAGATTCTGAAGTAATCCTCCTGGTCGTCGATGTTCAGCTTTCACTTGCTAACAAACCAAACACTTGGCTACAAACTGGTAAAATACCTTTCTTCACACCTTTCCACCAAAACCTGGTCTTCAAATCCTTATACATTTTCATGCTTCCGGGGTGGATACTCAACTTACTCTATGGGATTGAGATAAAATCTCGTCTCTTAATTTAGAATCTTCTGGAACTACGATTCTTCCTGATAGACACAAGGTTCCATCTCTTTGGAACACAAAGCCAGATATGCTAACTTTTTCACTTTCAGGTCAGAAAACTGAGATTCTCCGATTTTTGCATATAACGTCGGCTCAGATAAAATTCTTGTTACTTGAATGTGTTAATTTCCTTTCTTATGACTGAAGTGAAATCCCAGAGAACAACTGAAACTTCCTGTACAGTTTTTATTTATTTTTTACATAAACTCAAAAATTAACAATTAAAACTACTTAACCTTTCCATAAATCAAAATAATTTAACATTCAAAATCTCAAGTGCGTAAAAGTTTCTAAATCGGCAACTAACCAAAAATCCTATGTCGACCTATAAAAAGATCAACTAACATCACGATAAAACATAAAAATCTCTAATAAATTCTTTAACAAAAATCTTTAAATATTTTATCTATCAAACTAATGCGGAAAATAATTGTCCCTCGGGAGTATACTATCGGACTCGATCCACTCAAGAGTCAACGCGTCCCTCAATATCATCAACTCCTGCAACATTCAAACCTAGTGAGTCTAATGACTCAGAAAGTTCTAAGCATGAGTAGAAAATAATACATATACAATCACAAGTATTAAAATCATACTTTTATTTAAAATACTTTTAATTATAAATAAATCGTAAAACTTTCAATCATTTATCAATTTGGGTGAAGTTTGATCCTTGAAAGTGACTAACCTTTTATCCTTTTGCTGACTGATCAGTCTTAGCTCACCATTACGCATGAGGACGGGCACTAGACAAAGACGTAAAATGGAAATTTGACCGTTGGGCTCCCTCTGGGTCTTGTCCCGTAAACGGGCTCCCTCTGGGGCCTCTTTCCTTCACGATATTCCCAAAAATCATATATCATATCCTTTATGTCACATTCAATTCACATCCCTCAAAATATCTTTCCTTTTCTTTTAAAATCATAAAATATCATGAATTTAAAAAAAAAATAGCTTTTTAACAGTAAAAATTACACAGTTTTAGTATAAATCATAAAATATCATATTATCATCAAAATCATCATAATATATCATTTATCATGCATTATGGCACTTCAGGACGCTGCCAACCCTTTTCGTATTACCGAAGTGTAAAATGACCAATTTGCCCTTGGACGTAGAATTTCTCGATTTTGACTTTTTCTTACTTTCGTTTACACTAGACAATCCCACATAATTACTTAAGCTTAAATTTAATTTTTAAAATTTTTATTTAGCAAAAATTCGAGGCTTTCGATTTAATTCCTTAATTACTAGTTCGTGGAGCATTTAATTCCCGAATCAATTCAAACTTTAATATTTTATTCCCAAACTTTAAAAATAGACTTTTATTACCTAAACTACCCTTGTGAACCATGAATCAACCCCCGTAGACCAAGGTTCAAATCATTTCTTCCTAATCCCTATATTTCAAACCATACGACTGTCCCTTGAGTCACCGCTAGACCATCACGGACCAGACCATCACTCGAGCCTCTTGGACACTCACTGACCTAACCTTACCCAGCTTACCAGCCCCTAGCCACAATACCAGCCCCTACGCGTGAGCCTCTAAGAACCACGCGAGTCCCCTCATGCTTTGGTCGAGCCCCCATGGACCAAGCCGCACCAGCCCTTGACCCAACCCTTGACATCCTCTCTAGACCCTATTGGACCATGTCCCAGCCCCTGCTCACTAGCCTAATCCAGCACCGAGCCCATCATTCCATGCACGCATTCGCGGAGGAGTCCCTACTCTAATGAACTCCTCCTCGGCTGCTGTCAAGGACTCCTAGTTCTTCCTAGCCCAACAATACAGCCTTCACCGAGCCTCTGACCAGCCATGGCCGAGCCCTGGTGCACCTCTCCACAAAGCCGAGCCCTAGTACTCATGCAAACCCATGAAACTATTGGTTCTACCCTCACTACAAGAATTTTGGCATACACCAACGCACATACGACAACGATTTGATGCGATCATGGCATGTCAAGCCCTAAGAGAAGCATGGGGTCCTTTAGAGTTGTCAGGAGGACCAATCTCGAGGAGGCAAATGAAGAAATTCAAGGACGCGTCGAATGGGATTATGAGCAAAGAAGAAGAACTTACAAATGAGGTGCAGAGTGCGGAAGGCTTCGTGATGCATGGGAGTACGTGTGGGGGCCAAAGGAACATTATTTGAGAATCTTTTAACGACCGAGGCTACACGGACCTGTACACGGGGTTCGTGCCTAGTACAATCAAAGTTGAGAAATCCAGTGCCTACACGGACCCGAGCAGTATAGGACAAGGACCCGAGCACGGACCTGTACACGGGGTCCGTGTCCTATACATCTGAGATGGAGAATTCCAGTGCCAACACGGACCCCCTTTCGAACCTCTACACGGGGTCAATGTACCAGGCGGTTTGGCGAGAATATTTTCCTTCTTTAGTGTTTTAATTTGTTTGGTAACTAGATTTGTGATAACTCTAAATTATTAAAACATATTTGGACAAAATTTTGAAGATGATTCAGATTTTATTGACTAGAATGCATTTTTCTTGTGTTTTTCTCTCAAACAATTAAAGTTTTTGCTTGTTAAAAATCAAACTCATCAAAGTTCATACTTTGTGGCATTTGTTGATCGTTCTTACAGAGATTGTCAAAGACGAGTTCTTTGAAGGTTCGTTCGAGTGTCGATTGTTCTCTTGTGTTGTTGCTAAACTTTTAATCGTTTTAGAGGTGAATATCACACAAATTCATAATTGTTTCAAATGATCGGGACAACATCGATCCTTGTTCGTTATTGAATTGAGGGCGCGATTCATATTTAATCGTGTTTGCTTTTCTTCGTACGAGGATTCTTATCATTTGGTGTCAGAGCTTAGGTTCATTGAATTCAAGTAAGTTATCTTGTTCTTAAATTTTCAGATCTGTGTTATTTCTTCGTTCGTTTCCAGATGTGTTTTGGTTTATCGTTCTTCGTCTTTTCGTGAATCTGTGATTCTCGAAGTCTTTTTTTAATTTTTTTTTCTTAGTGATTTTTGAGTAGCACTTAGCCAAAAAAAATTACAAAAATACAAAAATTATGAAAATTCACCAATATTTCTTTTTGATATTTTGTTCTATTCCTTTTTTTGGGTCATATACAATTGTCTCACACAGTCAAAAATATATATATATATATATATATATATATATATATATATATATATATATATATATATATATATATACACATATTGATCTTCAAAGTGATTGTCTATGCAGTCCATGTGAGTCGGTAACAATTGTTCACAAGTTGAACTTGATTGTTTGTTATCTCAATACAAAGCTTGAGAACACTTTCGAGAATACTATTAAATTTGAGTGAAATTATTTGAGTGCGAGTGAATTTTCTTTGGAGTGACTAGTGAGTATTTGTTGTGAGCAAAAAAAAAAAAGAGGAGAGACGAGCGAATTTTCTTTGGAGTGACCGCGAGCATTTGGGCGAGGAATATTTTGTTTTCTACTAACTTTTTCTTGCAGGTACAACTTTTAAAGTAAAATGGAGAGGGAGGTAGGAGATAATTCAAACCAAGGGTTGTCTAAGGTTCAAATGGAGGCATTATTCGGTCATTTTAGTAGGATGATGAGGAATGAATTGGAGCCTTTACATAAGAGGTTGGATAAGCTTGAGGTTAGTACTAGTGGAGATAAGTCTAAGCCTAAAGATTTGGGTAGAGGAGAAGATGAGGAATATGATTTGGGAGGAGAAGAGGAGAGCCAAAATGAAAATTGGGTTAGGAATGGAAGAGGTAGAGGATTTGGTAGAGGAAGGAGAGAAGCCGTACGGGGTAGATATGATGGGAATAGGAAAGACGATAACATGGGTAGTATTAAGATGAAAATTCCATCGTTCTATGGGAAATCTGACCAAGAGGCGTACTTAGAATGGGAAAAGAGGGTAGAGTTTGTGTTTGAATGTCACCACTACTCCGAACAAAAGAAGGTTAGGTATGCGGTGGTGGAATGTCTAGACTATGCTCTCATTTGGTGGGATCAACTAGTGACCACTAGGAGGCGATACAATGAGAGACCCATAGAAACTTGGGATGAGATGAAGAGGGTCATGAGGAAGAGGTTTCTGCCCAATCACTATTATAGAGAGATGTTTAAGAGGCTACAAACTTTGAGGCAAGGGTTAAAGAGTGTTGAGGACTACTATAAGGAGATGTAAGTAGTCATGATTAGGGCAAATATTGAGGAAGAGAGTGAGGTTATGATGGCTCGTTTCTTTGTGGTTTGAATAGGGAGATTCAGGATCTAGTGGAGCTTCGGCACTACTTGGATCTAGACGAGATGATGCAAATGGCCATAAAAGTGGAGCAACACTAAAGAGGCGAGGAGTTGGCCGCAGCAATCAAACTGGGTGTAATGCCCTAGATTTAATATGAATAGACTGAACTTGAGAAATGTCATGCCTGAGATTCTTGTAGATAGTTGAATACGAAACGCAAGAACAGACAGGGCGAAACAATGCGAGAAAATATGAAAATTTGGAATGTGCAACACCGCACCCGCGGTAGATTTAGACCGCACCCGCGGTGCATGGACAGTAGGGTGCCCAAATTTGAGTTTGCAAGACCGCACCCGCGGTCCTAAGTAGACCGCCCCCGCGGTGCTGAGACCGCACCCGCGGTAGTTACATGACCGCACCCGCGGTTATCACCGTTGAAAAATAAAAAGTGCTGCCGAGAGCATGGCGCACCCGCGCTCCTAAGATCACCGCACCCGCGGTCATGCGTGGCCTTTGAAGAATTTGCCATCTGTATTGAGGCATGCAAGGTATATATATCTTGGCACGATTTTCTTTCATTCCATCAGAATTAATCGAAAGTTGCAGAGGAAAGCTTCCATTTTCTTCATACGGTTAAATTGTACTTTTGTAAGATTTACTCATCCAAATTCAAATCCGACTGCGGTTTTGAGCTCCTCTCTTTATTATCTACAAAGTGATGTAAGTTTATGTAATTTCAGCAAGTTTCGAAATTCAGATGTTTGAGAAATGAGAATATGATAGTTATATTGTGTTCTTGACATATTAAGCATGATATAATTGTAAACGGATCAAAGAAATGATATCATATGCATTTCCTATGAATTTCAGTATGGTTTATGAATTGTTGGGATAGAATTATTGTGTTTTGGATGAATATTGTATTGGATTATGATTGAGAATGAGATAGTGTTGATATCTGTTGAGGATTTAATTGACCGGTATCGAGAATTACGTTATTAGGCCGTCAGATTGTATTGAGATCACGTAGTGATTTGGATATGTGTTGAATTAGATTAGAAATTGATAGAGTGCGTATCCACATTTCCATTTCAGATTCGTATTGGCGACCGGGACAGCGATTCTACGACGAAAGGTATAGTACATGTTTTGTTTGGGGAATCACGACTCAAATGAGATCACATTTGAGTTTCCCAACCAAAATCACATACTTGTTTTATTGATTATATCTTGATATGATTATGATTGTTTATAGATTTGTTTATAGAACTTGTATACAAATCTTGCTATGCTTTGTTTACAGATCATGTGGCATTGCATTAGAATGATTATGCTTGTTTACAGATTGTGTATTCATGCATTAAGATAGGACAGTCTGGAGATCAGGCAGACTACTAGACGTTCGGCGATATCACAGCTTAGGGGAAGATCACCGCCCCTATTGTAGACGCGGATACAGATCAGGACGAAGTCTAGGAATAAGACGGACAGCACCTCGATTGGGAGGGTAGGTGACAGACAGCGCCGTCTTATTCACAACAGGATCCCTAGAGTTCTAGTCGAGTCGCATCTAGACATGATTAGACTTGCATTGCAAGATTTTATATGAATGACATTCATATTAGCATGTTTCATGTTTTAGATTGTTTAATGTATGTATACATGTTTATACTGGGATTTGTTCTCACCGGTTTTCCGGCTGTTGTTATGTCTGTATGTGTGCATAACAACAGGTGGGGCAGGATCTGGGTCGAGACAGAGATGATCGGGTTAGCGTGGAGATCTCGGGCGTAGCAGATGGACCAGTAGTTGTCTTTTTATTATGTACTATCGTTTAATACTGGTTAGTTGAGAACATACAGAATAAGACATGTATTGTATGTTGTATGTTGTAAATTAAATAAAGAATGTATGCTTGTTTGGTTACAGGTGTTTTATTTAAAAAGCGAAAATTTGACCCATGTTTTATAATAACGATCCATTTAATCCCAAGAAAAAGAATTAGAGCCCGGGTCCCCACAACAGGTGGTATCAGAGCGATAGATCTTTTAGTGTAAAATAAGATAGAATGAGCGGGGTAGATTGAGTCTTTTCCTTGCTTTATGATGTGCTAGCATGATTTAATGCTTTCCTTATTGTGTGCGTGTTATTTGATCGATTATAACATGTGATAAACTGAATCGGAACCGATTCTAGATCAGAGGTAACTGACTAGAGGAGGGCTGAGACAGTTGTATATCTTGTGTACTAATCAGTTGGATTATTAGATACATGCCTCCTAGAAGAGCAGCCGTACCTCTAAGACCCACAGCACCAGAACAGGGGAGCACATTTGGAGATCCTATGGATGTTACGGCGACCCCTATGGAGACGTTGCTGAAGCGATTCCAATCCTTTCGACCTCCTTCATTAAAAGGTACCGAGAATGCCATCGAGTGCGAAAGTTGGCTTGAGGACATTGAAATGTTATTCGACTCTTTGGAGTACAGTGACGAGAAGAGAATAAAGCTCATTGGCCATCAACTGCAAGACATAGCCAAGAACTGGTGGTTAAACATGAGAAGAGCACTAGAGCAACGTGGTACAGAAATTACATGGAAAGTGTTCAAGACGGAGTTCTATCTGCGTTTCTTTCCTGTATCCTACCGTAAAGATAAAGGCACTGAATTTGCAAACTTAAGTGTAACGAACCGTATTCTACACTACTTAAAATTTGCGGAAGAATTAAAAATTTTCTTAAATAAAACATTCATACGGTCGTCACTCAACATTCATAAAAATAAATCTCACCATCATCCGTCATCAATAAAATTTTGCTAAAATAAACTGTCTCAAAACGTCTCACGTTCAAATCAAAACATCAGAGTATTTTAAAAATTTGCATAAACATAAACTTGCGGTCCTCGGGTTTAGCCTGCCACTCAGACCAAGCCTGCCCCTTGGTCATCACCTCCTGTCTCCTCAACATAGTCACCTGCATCGATCAAGTCTAGTGAGTCTAAAGACTCAACACGTATAAACTGGAATAACGAGTACTACATATTAAGGTCGCATGCAACTTTAAAATAGGACATACATAATTTGAAACTTGAACTTGCGCATTAAAACTTGAACATACGTACATACATACTACGACGTGCCATAACTTAACCTTTCATAAACATGCTGCATACTTGAACATACTTTAACCTACATAACTTCATCATTTGCGTAGAGGATGTTTCAAAGCGAGTGACCCGTAACATAAATGAGCCTGATCAGACTATACCACAGTACTGGGCTGACAGGGACGTATCCACTGCCGCATACATAAGATCCCTGTTCATAATTTAACAGGCCAGTTGATCCACGTTCATAATTTAACGCTTCACAACCACGATCTAACCCGTTCATAATTTAACGGGCGGATTGGTCCCCGTTCATAATTTAACGCTTTCCAATCCTAACATAATTTGGTCACAAGACATTTAGCATACCTCGAAAACTTAAAATATTTTATTGCACGTCATACATACTTACTTGGCGTTGAGGGATTCGTTGGACTTCGATCGGGGCCGTTGCTGCAACATACTAACCTAAACTTGTATGCTCAACTCACATAACTTAACGTAGAAATCATACTTACTCTCGAGTTCGATCATTTCTTAGGACGTTCTAAAATTTCCCATGACTCGATCATGAAAACATCATATTAAACCTTAACTTAAAACCTCAACCCAATTCCTAAGTGAATGAAAGAATGTATCCCAAAAATAGGAGGACACGGACCCCGTGTCTGGGTCCTGGCTTGGGTCCGTGTAGACACTGTATGGGGTGTGTGTAGAAAAGCAAGGGCACGGACCCCGTCTAAAGGTCCGAGTTAGGGTCCGTGTAGATACTGTAAAAGGAGTACTCGGAAAGGGGAGAGGCACGGACCCCGTGCTTGGGTCCGTGTGAGGGTCCGTGTACACTCGGGTCCTAGACATTGCTGAGGGAACAAAGGCACGGACCCCGTGTCAGGGTCCGTGTACAGGTCCGTGCACCCACTGTAATCGCGAACTTACGAAAATTCTGAACACCTAATATTCATCCTTCTAGACTCGGTTATACGGACCATGCACCGACACCTCGAGACTCATCCTAGCATACCGCAACATAAAACCCAAATTGTACAAACGTTTCAAGACAACAGTGTTCGCTCTACGACACACACGACCCAAAATATGGCAATTGACATCAAACTGTTTCCTACGACTTCTAGTTAGCTCGAGTGCCTATCGACATGAAACGTAACCTCAAAAAAACACTCTTAACATCATTACTAACATACCCGTACGCAGCAACAATCGCCCGTCGATTTCCAACGAAGCCTGCAACTTAAAACTTCAAGAAACGTATCAATAACATAATTTTCTGAAAATTTCAGTTTGCGCAGTCGCACGGAAAATATCATAACTCACTCATTTTTCGTCCAAAAATTTCGAATCATATATCAAATCGAAGGTATCGAAAATTTCTACGTTTTTGCCGTTGAAAGTTTTCCCAAAATATGACCAGAAAAATCGCAGTTTTGACATGAACAGTAAAAACGAGTTTCAGATCTAAAAATTTTCCTTCGAAATCGATCCGATTCATGATCCGCTTAAACTACTATCATCATACATAACTTTTACGCATAAAAACAATGCAATACAATATATGACTTGATCGACACAGCAAGAACAGATTATACGTGCCTTTTGACGTTTAAAAGTACCGTAACGACGACACCGACGCGGGAAAGAAGCGAGGTTGATCCGGGATGACTTGCGGCTCGACTTTCTTGCAATAAACCCCACCGAAAATGACTGGAAAAATCGATGGAAGGGGGCGGCTGCTTTCTAATGGAGAACCCTAGGTTTTTCTTCAAAAAGATTTGAAATAAAAATGTGTGTGTATGTGCTTTCACGTTTCTAGTGTGTGTAGAGTGTGTGTGTGCGTGTGTTTTGTGTTTAATTAGGAGATAATTTAGCTTAATTGATAATTAGCACTAATTAAAAAAAAATACTAACACTCTCTTACTCTAATACCACCTCTAATAAAATTTAAAAAGGCACATGGTCTAGACTTTAAAAGTTTTCCATTCCCCAAAATTCACCTACTAATTAAATTTGGACTTTAAAATTCTAAAAACATAATAATTAGAAAAAAAAATACCCCCATCCATAACTTAAAATAAAATACCACATTTTTAAATTGCCGAAAATCGTCACCGGGTCTTTTCCTCAATCCCGCCTCGAATAATCGCCTGAAACATAAACTCGAAAAACATTTTAACGTGCATCAACATAGACATGAATAATTTAAAATAATGAGCTTTCATAAATTATGCATGGATAAAACTCATTTAAACTAATTAAATGATTTAATAATTAAATGAATGCATGGGTTATACGTGTACTGAATTTGGGCACTACAGTTCCTCCCCCACTTATAAAAATTTCGTCCTCGAAATTAAGTCTTACCGAACAACTCCGGGTAGCGAAGTCTCATGTCGGCCTCTGACTCCCAAGTGGCTTCTTCCACCGATTGATTCAGCCATTGGACTTTGACCAACTTAGTCGTCTTGTTCCGAAGTCTGCGCTCCTGTCTGTCTAGGATTTGGACTGGTTTCTCCTCGTAAGACAGGTCTGGAGTCAACTGCAGCGGCTCATAACTTAGAACATGAGAAGGATTAGCCAAATATTTTCTCAGCATCGAGACATGGAACACATTGTGTACCCCGGCCAGATTCGGCGGAAGGGCTACACGATAGGCTAATGTCCCAACTCTATCAAGAATCTCGAACGGTCCAATAAACCTCGGACTCAACTTGCCTCTCTTTCCAAATCTCATAACACCCTTCATGGGCGCTATCTTGACGAAGACGTGATCCCCAACGGCAAACTCGAGGTCTCTTCTTCTCTTATCGGCATAGCTCTTCTGCCGGCTCTGGGCGGTCTTCATTCTGTCACGAATCTTGACCACCACGTCTGCAGTCTGCTGAACTATTTCTGGGCCAAGTTCTGTCCTCTCACCAACTTCATCCCAATGAACTGGTGATCTGCACTTCCGACCATACAACGCTTCATAGGGAGCCATACCAATAGATGCTTGGAAGCTGTTGTTGTATGTGAATTCCACTAGAGGTAGTCTAGACTCCCAATTTCCTTGGAAGTCAATCATGCAAGCTCTTAGCAAGTCCTCTAAAACCTGAATCACTCGCTCAGACTGGCCATCTGTCTGCGGGTGAAAAGCTGTACTGAACAGTAACTTCGTCCCCATGGCTGCATGTAAGCTCTTCCAGAAGGACGATGTAAACCTCGGGTCCCTGTCGGACACAATAGAGACTGGGAAACCATGCAACCGGACGATCTCCTGGATATAAAGATCCGCATACTGCGTCATGGAGAAAGTCGTCTTCACTGGCAGAAAATGCGCTGACTTAGTGAGTCGGTCCACTATAACCCAAATGGAGTTCGATCCTCTGACTGACCTCGGTAATCCAACCACAAAATCCATAGTAATGTTCTCCCACTTCCACTCGGGGATGGGGAGTGACTTTACCAACCCTGCTGGTCTCTGATGTTCAGCTTTTACTTGCTGACAAGTGAGACATTCTGACACAAACCTACGGATGTCTCGCTTCATCTCTGGCCACCAATACAATAACTGAAGGTCTTTGTACATCTTGGTGCCTCCTGGGTGAATGGAATACGGAGATGCGTGTGCCTCTGTCAAAATATCCTGTCTGATCGAACCAACACTAGGCACCCACATTCTACCTCTGTATCGCACAATGCCGTCTGAAACTGTGTACAGCACACTGCCCTTGGCTTCGTCTTTCAGTCTCCATTTCTGTAACTGCTCATCTGTAGACTGACATGCTCGGATTCGGTCTAGCAAATCAGATTTGACTGTCAGATTAGACAGCCTAGGAGCCTTGCCATCACGATAAATCTCTAGACCAAACTTCTGAATCTCCGACTGTAGTGGTCTCTGAGCTGTCAACTGAGCTACCCCTGCCACTTTTCTGCTCAAGGCGTCTGCGACAACATTAGCTTTCCCCGGATGGTAGCTAATCTCGCAGTCGTAATCTTTCACAAGTTCTAACCACCTTCTCTGTCTCATATTCAGCTCTTTCTGCGTGAAGAAGTATTTGAGACTCTTGTGGTCGGTGAAGATCTGACATTTCTCGCCGTATAAGTAATGTCTCCAAATCTTCAATGCAAAGACAACGGCGGCTAATTCAAGATCGTGAGTCGGGTAGTTCTTCTCATGCACCTTTAACTGTCTGGAAGCATAAGCTATGACCCGACCTTGTTGCATCAACACTGCGCCTAATCCGAGCTTAGATGCATCGGTATAAAGCACAAACTCGCCTTGCCCTGTCGGCATGGCTAGCACTGGCGCTGAAATAAGAGCTTGCTTCAAGGTGTCGAAGCTCTTCTGGCATTCCTCGCTCCACACAAACTTTGCATTTTTCCTGGTTAGTGAGGTGAGCGGCACTGCTATGGACGAAATCCCTTAATAAACTTACGGTAGTAGCCTGCTAAACCCAAAAAGCTGCGGATTTCAGATGCGTTCTTTGGCTCAACCCATTCTTTAACAGCTGCCACCTTCGATGGGTCCACCTCAATACCATTGCTGGATACTATATGCCCCAAAAATGCAACTTTCTGCAGCCAAAATTCACACTTACTGAACTTCGCAAATAACTTGCGACTCTGCAAGGTCTGCAAAACTGTCCTCAAATGCTGGTTGTGCTCCTCATGGCTCTTCGAGTAAATAAGAATGTCGTCAATAAATACTATGACGAATTGATCGAGGAACGGCTGAAATACTCGGTTCATGAGGTCCATGAAAATTGCTGGAGCATTGGTCAATCCAAACGGCATTACTAAGAACTCGTAATGCCCGTATCTGGTCCTGAAAGCTGTCTTATGGACATCTGCATCCTTCACTTTCAGCTGATGGTACCCTGATCGAAGATCTATCTTAGAGAACACGGTGGCTCCCTGCAATTGATCGAACAAGTCTTCGATTCTAGGCAAAGGGTATTTGTTCTTGATCGTTACCTTGTTCAGCTCACGGTAATCGATGCACAGTCTCATGCTTCCATCCTTCTTTTTCACAAAAAGCACTGGTGCGCCCCACGGTGAGAAACTAGGGCGGATAAACCCTTTGTCGAGGAGCTCCTGAATCTGCTGTTTGAGCTCTAACATCTCAGCTGGAGCTAATCTGTATGGCGTCTTGGAGATTGGCGCTGTGCCTGGCACGAGATCGATTGCAAACTCTACCTCTCTCTCTGGTGGAAGACCGGTGACGTCATCAGGAAAGACGTCTGGAAATTCTTTGACTACTGGCACCTCTGATAAGGATGGAGTGGACACGTCAGGCGCTGAAATAATGCTAGCCAAAAAGGCCTGACATCCCTTGGAGATCAAACTCCTCGCCTGCATGCATGAAATCATGCGAGGAAAGTTTCTCCATCTGGCTGGCTCAAAAAGAAATTGCTCCATGCCCGGCGGTCTAACTAAAACTGACCTCTTCTGAAAATCTATCAGAACTCTATTCTTAGTCAGCCAGTCCATGCCCAAGATAACGTCGAATTCTGGCATCGGCAATATGATTAAATCTGCATACACTAGGTGGCCATGCAGTTCTAGGTCGATATCTCTGACCACACTGGTAGCTAACAGCTCTTCCCCTGATGGGACTACTACCGAAAAATTCACGTCTAGGCCGATGGACTTGAGGTCTAAATGATTGGCAAACGTCTCTGATATGAAGGAGTGGGTGGCTCCTGAGTCTATCAACGCAGTTGTAGCTAATCTCTTTATGAAAATATTCCCTGAGATACGTTAGCACAACACAACTTATATTCAAAGACACTAACAAGGTAGTAACCCAAATATACTCAAACAACACTAGCATCCTACTTATCCCAAGTAAAATTCCACATACAAATTAAATAGTACTGAACTTAGGTAGAAAAGTTTACCGGTAAGTAAAGTAGTGTCTGGGTCCGCCTCCTGTGCATGCATGGCGAATACCCTGCCCTGGGTTGGCTGTTTCCACTGCGGGCACTCCTTCAGCATATGATCTGTAGCTCCACACTTGAAGCACCTGCCTGATCCATACAAGCACTGTCCCGGGTGCTGACGATTGCATTTAGGACACACGGGGAAGGCAACGGGCTTCTGAGGCGCCCCTTGCTGCTGAACTGGACCCTTGCCCTTTGGTGGTCCATGATAAGGCTTCTTCGCTGGCGGCCCCTGATACGGTTTCTTAAAGTGGGGTCGCTGATTCTGCTGCGGATGGTGAGGCTGCGGTGGAGCCTGATAGGGCCTCTTGCCCTGCCTGTCAGCCTCAATATCTCGCTGGTCCTGTTCTGCTGTCAAAGCTCGGGACACGGCGACTGCATAAGAAGTGGGACCAGCTACTCGGACGTCGCGGCGTAAGATCGGCCGCAAACCATTCAGGAAATGTCTCAGTTTTGCCGGTGCATCATTCGCAATAAGGGGCACGAAGTGACACCCCCTTTCAAACTTCCTCACAAATTCCGCCACGCTACTGTCTCCCTGTCGCAGCGTCATAAACTCGTTGGTGAGTCTGGTTCGTACTTCCTCAGTGAAGTACTTGGAGTAAAAGACCTCCTTGAAACCATTCCATGGCAGTACCTGCAAGTTGACTGCCACAGATGCACTCTCCCACCACAATCTGGCATCCCCTGTCAGAAGGAACGTGGCACATCTGACCCTATCTGCGTCGGTCAGTTCCATAAAGTCGAAAATCACTTCGATGGATTTGATCCACCCCTCAGCTATCATCGGGTCAGTGGTACCCGAAAACTCCTTCGGACTCATCCTCCGGAATCTCTCATAAACGGCCTCTGGTTGGGGCCTTGCCCCTGCGCCTGCTGCTGCAGCCTGGTTCCCCGCAAACTGTGCGAAGAACTGCGTCATGCCTGCAAGCATCTGTGCCTGCATGTCGGGAGGTGGTGGTGGCGGAGGATTGGCTCTTTCCTCCTCCCGGTGCTCCATGTCCTCAGTCCTAGCTTCCTGGTTAACCATACGTCTCGGAGGCATACTGTTCCAATAATTTACCCAACACGTAAACCCAACATGCATGATTATAATACCAATAACAGAAGATGCACGTACTTTGAACTGAAAACATATACATGCTGAAATCCTGACTTAGTGCTTACTACATGACATAATGCAAAACTTTAAAACTTACAGACTTGAGGTGTGACTTCGAGAGCTTCTTGCGACTGGCAGTAGGCGTAACCCTTTACAAGAACACCGCTCTGATACCAACTGTAACGAACCGTATTCTACACTACTTAAAATTTGCGGAAGAATTAAAAATTTTCTTAAATAAAACATTCATACGGTCGTCACTCAACATTCATAAAAATAAATCTCACCATCATCCGTCATCAATAAAATTTTGCTAAAATAAACTGTCTCAAAACGTCTCACGTTCAAATCAAAACATCAGAGTATTTTAAAAATTTGCATAAACATAAACTTGCGGTCCTCGGGTTTAGCCTGCCACTCAGCCCAAGCCTGCCCCTTGGTCATCACCTCCTGTCTCCTCAACATAGTCACCTGCATCGATCAAGTCTAGTGAGTCTAAAGACTCAACACGTATAAACTGGAATAACGAGTACTACATATTAAGGTCGCATGCAACTTTAAAATAGGACATACATAATTTGAAACTTGAACTTGCGCATTAAAACTTGAACATACGTACATACATACTACGACGTGCCATAACTTAACCTTTCATAAACATGCTGCATACTTGAACATACTTTAACCTACATAACTTCATCATTTGCGTAGAGGATGTTTCAAAGCGAGTGACCCGTAACATAAATGAGCCTGATCAGACTATACCACAGTACTGGGCTGACAGGGACGTATCCACTGCCGCATACATAAGATCCCTGTTCATAATTTAACAGGCCAGTTGATCCACGTTCATAATTTAACGCTTCACAACCACGATCTAACCCGTTCATAATTTAACGGGCGGATTGGTCCCCGTTCATAATTTAACGCTTTCCAATCCTAACATAATTTGGTCACAAGACATTTAGCATACCTCGAAAACTTAAAATATTTTATTGCACGTCATACATACTTACTTGGCGTTGAGGGATTCGTTGGACTTCGATCGGGGCCGTTGCTGCAACATACTAACCTAAACTTGTATGCTCAACTCACATAACTTAACGTAGAAATCATACTTACTCTCGAGTTCGATCATTTCTTAGGACGTTCTAAAATTTCCCATGACTCGATCATGAAAACATCATATTAAACCTTAACTTAAAACCTCAACCCAATTCCTAAGTGAATGAAAGAATGTATCCCAAAAATAGGAGGACACGGACCCCGTGTCTGGGTCCTGGCTTGGGTCCGTGTAGACACTGTATGGGGTGTGTGTAGAAAAGCAAGGGCACGGACCCCGTCTAAAGGTCCGAGTTAGGGTCCGTGTAGATACTGTAAAAGGAGTACTCGGAAAGGGGAGAGGCACGGACCCCGTGCTTGGGTCCGTGTGAGGGTCCGTGTACACTCGGGTCCTAGACATTGCTGAGGGAACAAAGGCACGGACCCCGTGTCAGGGTCCGTGTACAGGTCCGTGCACCCACTGTAATCGCGAACTTACGAAAATTCTGAACACCTAATATTCATCCTTCTAGACTCGGTTATACGGACCATGCACCGACACCTCGAGACTCATCCTAGCATACCGCAACATAAAACCCAAATTGTACAAACGTTTCAAGACAACAGTGTTCGCTCTACGACACACACGACCCAAAATATGGCAATTGACATCAAACTGTTTCCTACGACTTCTAGTTAGCTCGAGTGCCTATCGACATGAAACGTAACCTCAAAAAAACACTCTTAACATCATTACTAACATACCCGTACGCAGCAACAATCGCCCGTCGATTTCCAACGAAGCCTGCAACTTAAAACTTCAAGAAACGTATCAATAACATAATTTTCTGAAAATTTCAGTTTGCGCAGTCGCACGGAAAATATCATAACTCACTCATTTTTCGTCCAAAAATTTCGAATCATATATCAAATCGAAGGTATCGAAAATTTCTACGTTTTTGCCGTTGAAAGTTTTCCCAAAATATGACCAGAAAAATCGCAGTTTTGACATGAACAGTAAAAACGAGTTTCAGATCTAAAAATTTTCCTTCGAAATCGATCCGATTCATGATCCGCTTAAACTACTATCATCATACATAACTTTTACGCATAAAAACAATGCAATACAATATATGACTTGATCGACACAGCAAGAACAGATTATACGTGCCTTTTGACGTTTAAAAGTACCGTAACGACGACACCGACGCGGGAAAGAAGCGAGGTTGATCCGGGATGACTTGCGGCTCGACTTTCTTGCAATAAACCCCACCGAAAATGACTGGAAAAATCGATGGAAGGGGGCGGCTGCTTTCTAATGGAGAACCCTAGGTTTTTCTTCAAAAAGATTTGAAATAAAAATGTGTGTGTATGTGCTTTCACGTTTCTAGTGTGTGTAGAGTGTGTGTGTGCGTGTGTTTTGTGTTTAATTAGGAGATAATTTAGCTTAATTGATAATTAGCACTAATTAAAAAAAAATACTAACACTCTCTTACTCTAATACCACCTCTAATAAAATTTAAAAAGGCACATGGTCTAGACTTTAAAAGTTTTCCATTCCCCAAAATTCACCTACTAATTAAATTTGGACTTTAAAATTCTAAAAACATAATAATTAGAAAAAAAAAATACCCCCATCCATAACTTAAAATAAAATACCACATTTTTAAATTGCCGAAAATCGTCACCGGGTCTTTTCCTCAATCCCGCCTCGAATAATCGCCTGAAACATAAACTCGAAAAACATTTTAACGTGCATCAACATAGACATGAATAATTTAAAATAATGAGCTTTCATAAATTATGCATGGATAAAACTCATTTAAACTAATTAAATGATTTAATAATTAAATGAATGCATGGGTTATACGTGTACTGAATTTGGGCACTACATTAAGGCAAGGGCCACTGAACATTGAGGAGTACGTTGCCAAATTCTCTTCTTTGCTTCGTTTTGCACCCCATGTTTCAGGTAGTGACGAGGCGGTGGCGGACCAATTCATAAATGGCTTGAACCCGGACATCTTTACGTTGGTAAACACGGGGAGACCGAATAATTTTGCAGACGCGTTGAATCGGGCCAAAGGAGCAGAAGCAGGATTGATAAGACAGCGGAGTGCTCCATATGTTGCTCCTGCGCCAAGACCACCACCACCTTCAGTGCAATCTCCTCCTCCAAGATTTGATAGTGGCGGTAGTAGCAGTGGCAGAAAGGAACAGCTGAAGGCGAAGGGGAAACAGTTTAAGCGACCTGGGAGCAGTTCGTCGAGCTCCAGCGGATCAAGACAGACTTGTTTTGATCAAAGTTCAAGGACTTCAGGTGTCTACTGTAATTCCTGTGGAGGAAAACATGCGACTGAACAGTGCCAAGGAGTTACAGGCCGATGCAATATTTGTAGGCAACCGGGGCATTTTGCCAAAGTCTGCCCACAGAGGAGTGTACAGCCAGCCCAAAGTGGACGAGCATCCGGGCCAGTACCTCAGTTTGAGCGGCAGGCATCATCGGTTCACTCTTTTCAGCCTCCACCAGCACCGACTCAACCCAGAGGTCATGGTAGTCAGACAGTGAGTCAACCTCCGAGGCAACAGGCCCAAGTGTTTGCATTGACCGAAGAGCAAGCACAAGATGCACCAGATGATGTTATAGCAGGTAATTGTCTCCTTTATGGTTATCCTGCTTATATCTTGATAGATACAGGTGCATCGCATACATTCATTTCAGAGCGATTTGCATTGTTGCATTCATTGCCTGTTGAGTCTTTGTTAGAGGTTGTATCTATTAATTCTCCGTTGGGAAGTGGATTGATATCTGTAACTACGGTTAAACATTGCATTCTACAGTTTGAGGGGCATGAGATTGACCTAGATTGTATAGTATTGGGTCTAGCTGATTTTGATTGTATAGTCGGTATTGACATGCTAACGAAGTACAGAGCCACTATAGATTGTTTCCATAAGATTGTCAGATTCAGACCCGAGATGACAGACGAGTGGAAATTCTACGGGAAGGGTTCCAGATCTCGGATTCCCTTGATTTCGGCTCTTACTATGAACAGATTGTTACAAAAAGGAGCAGATGGTTTCTTTATTTACGCTGTAGATATGCAGAAGTCGAGCCCGGCATTGGCGGATCTGCCAGTAGTACGGGAATTTGCAGATATTTTTCCAGATGAGATCACAGGATTACCTCCGGTGCGAGAGGTAGATTTTAGTATTGATCTTGTACCAGGGACCGTCCCTATTTCGAGAGCTCCATATAGGATGGCACCCATCGAACTAAAAGAATTGAAAGCACAGTTAGAAGATCTTCTGGCCAAGGGATATATCAGACCTAGTGTATCTCCTTGGGGCGCTCCGGTGCTATTTGTGCGAAAGAAAGATGGTTCGATGCGTTTATGTATTGATTACAGGCAACTGAACAAGGCAACGATCAAGAATAAATATCCTTTGCCTAGGATTGATGATTTATTTGATCAGTTGCAGGGATCCTCCGTGTATTCGAAGATTGATTTGCGTTCTGGGTATCATCAGCTCAGAGTTTGAGATATAGACATACCAAAGACAGCATTTCGAACCAGGTATGGACATTACGAATTTATTGTCATGCCTTTTGGTTTAACCAATGCTCCTGCGGTATTTATGGGCTTGATGAACCAAGTGTTTCAGAAATATTTGGATGAATTTGTCATTGTTTTCATCGATGATATTTTAGTGTATTCGAAGAACAGAAATGAGCATGCAGATCATCTCAGAATTGTGTTGCAGACACTAAGAAATGAGAGATTGTATGCAAAATTGTCAAAGTGTGAGTTTTGGTTGAATCGAGTTGTATTCTTGGGGCATATCATTTCTGGAGATGGTATTTCTGTAGATCCGAGTAAAGTGGAAGCTGTGATCAGTTGGTCGAGACCGACTTCTGTACCAGAAATACCCAGTTTCATGGGCCTAGCCGGATACTATAGAAGATTTATCAAGGATTTCTCCAGCATTGCAAAGCCAATAACTCAATTGACGCAAAAGAATGCACCATTTGTTTGGTCAGAGGAGTGCGAGTCTAGCTTTCTAGAGTTGAAGAAAAGGCTGACCAGTGCTCCAGTACTGACGATACCTTCAGGTACGGGTGATTTCGTTGTATATTGCGATGCTTCTCACAGAGGTTTGGGATGTGTGCTTATGCAGCGAGGCCATGTGATCGCATACGCCTCGAGACAAATGAAGTCCCATGAGGTTCGATACCCCATTCATGATCTGGAATTGGCGGCTATCGTATTTGCATTAAAGATTTGGCGTCATTATCTCTATGGCGAAAAATTTGAGATATTTTCCGATCACAAGAGCTTAAAGTACCTATTTTCTCAATCAGAACTGAATATGAGGCAGCGTAGATGGCTAGATCTTCTGAAAGACTTTGACTGTGAAATCAAATATTATCCGGGGAAGTCAAATGCAGCAGCAGATGCCTTGAGTCGTAAGGTATTTTCTTTGTCCTTATCGACGATAGGTGTTAACAAGTTAGTTGAAAATTGCTGTACATCTGGATTAGAATTTGATACAGATAGTAAGCCACTACGACTTTTTACGATCCAAGTTGAGCCCAATTTGATTATGAGGATCAAGGAAGCACAAAGAACCGATCAGAATGTGCAGAGATCGATTCAAATGGTCAGATCAGGGCATGTATCAAAATATCAGGTACGAGATCATGTGTTGTACGTGAATAACCGTCTAGTTGTGCCAGATGTTGCAGATTTGAGACAGCAGATTCTGACAGAGGCACATTGTAGTCGGTTCAGCATTCATCCGGGTGGCAGGAAGATGTACAATGACTTGAAGACACAGTTCTGGTGGAAACAAATGAAGTCAGACATTGCCGAATTTGTGTTTAAGTGTTTAAACTGCCAACAGGTGAAAGCTGAGAGGAAGAAGCCTGGTGGATTACTTCAAAGTTTAGCCATTCCAGAATGGAAATGGGATCACATTTCCATGGATTTTGTGACGAAGTTACCACGATCATCCAGAGGCTGCGATGCGATTTGGGTTATTATTGACAGATTGACCAAATCTGCTTGTTTCATTCCGTACAGGATGACGTATAGACAGGATCAGATGGCGGAGATTTATATTCGAGAGGTAGTCAGATTGCATGGAGTGCCGAAGTCTATCGTATCAGATCGTGATCCACGATTCACTTCACACTTCTGGCACAGTTTACAGCAGGCCTTAGGTACGACATTACACCTGAGTACTTCTTACCATCCTCAGACAGACGGACAGTCAGAACGGACTATCCAGACATTAGAGGATATGTTGAGAGCCGTCGTGCTAGAGTTTGGCATTAGTTGGCAAGATTCTCTATCTCTTGTGAATTCTCTTACAATAATAGCTATCAGACGAGTATCGAAATGGCACCGTTTGAAGCTTTGTACGGCAAGAAGTGCAGATCTCCGCTATATTGGGATGATATCTCAGATGTACCAGAACTTGGGCCAGATATGATTCGTGACATGACAGAGAAGGTGAAACTCATTCAGAAGAGGATGAAGACAGCACAAGATCGACAAGCAAAGTACGCCAATATCAGACGTAGACCGTTAGTATTTGAGGCGGGAGATAGAGTATTTTGAAGATTTCTCCATTCAGAGGCGTTGTTCGATTTGGCAAACGCGGAAAACTATCTCCTCGATACATTGGTCCTTACGAGATTCTTGAGAAGATTGGCGATCGAGCTTATCGACTTGCACTTCCTCCTTCTCTATCCGGAATACATGACGTGTTTCATGTATCAATGTTGCGAAGATATATGCCAGATATTTCTCATGTCATTCAACCTGAAGAAGCTGAACTTGATCATACTTTGAGCTATGTGGAACAACCGATACAGATCCTGGATCGGAAAGAAAAGAAACTCAGAACAAAGACTATTCCACTTGTGAAAGTTCAGTGGAGTCGTCATAGCATCGAAGAAGCGACGTGGGAGACAGAAGCAAATATGCGTCAGAAACATCCCGAGTTATTTCAATGATGTAAGTATTGATTTAACTTTAATGTTATTATTGTTGATACTTGCATTGATAGAATGATGTGCGATTTCGAGGGCGAAATCATTTCTTAGAGGGGGAGAAATGTAATGCCCTAGATTTAATATGAATAGACAGAACTTGAGAAATGTCATGCCTGAGATTCTTGTAGATAGTTGAATACGAAACGCAAGAACAGACAGGGCGAAACAATGC